>NC_044559.1:97954788-97982658 GCF_007565055.1 Rhinopithecus roxellana | reverse complement strand
AGAGTTTCTCATTCTGGAGGCAGAGCTAGATATTCTAATACTAAAACTCCACAGTGTTTTCCCTTCTATCTCTATAATGTCGTTTAAGAAGTTCTACTGCAATTTATTTATGTTCATATATTAGTTTGTGTATATTTTAAGTGTTTATACTTTTTCTCAATAATGTTATTTTCCCATTTTTTACAACATAATATTTGTTCAACAAATATTGTAAGAGTAATTAAGAACACTTGAGAATTATTCTATAAAATGCACCAATATTCCCTACTAGTATTTAATTTCTTAAACATTTTGCAACTTCTTCCTAATTGCACATTGCATTTCACAACTCTCTTACTCTTTCTTAGGTCTCCTCCATGTTAAGGAGAAATATGCTCATTAAATAATTTCAAGATTCTACAATATTTCTGCTTTCTCATTGTTCAAACAAAAAGCACAGTCCAGTTAGGAATAATTTTATTTAATTTTAAGAGCTTAAAGTGACACATTCAATTTGTTTCTTTAAAATAATTATTGTCTTTTTTGTTAATGGGAAAGAATTTATTGCTATAATTATAAAACTTCCATATTTTTAATGAAAAGTATAAACAAACATGTTTATATAAGTGAAGAATTTTACTGAGATAAATATCTGCTTTGATTTTGAGAGTGGTTTTAGTAGGCTTTAACAAAAATGGGTTTAATATTCCCTTCAGCTTGACTAAACTTTAGACAATTCTTCCAACTGTAAGCTCCTAAAAAAATTGGTGTAATTTTTTCATTGGCAGCATTGACATAGTATAAAAAAGGAAAGTTTTTGGCCGGGCGCGGGTGGCCTCAAGCCTGTAATCCCAGCACTTTGGGAGCCGAGACGGGCGGATCACGAGGTCAGGAGATCGAGACCATCCTGGCTAACATGGTGAAACCCCGTCTCTACTAAAAAAATACAAAAAAACTAGCCGGGCGAGGTGGCGGGCGCCTGTAGTCCCAGCTACTCGGGAGGCTGAGGCAGGAGAATGGCGTGAACCCGGGAGGCGGAGCTTGCAGTGAGCTGAGATCCGGCCACTGCACTCCAGCCTGGGCGACAGAGCGAGACTCCATCTCAAAAAAAAAAAAAAAAAAAAAAAAAAAAAAAAGGAAGTTTTTTGATTTTTAATTCATACTGTGAGTATATTAGTTTCCTATTGCTACTGTAATACATTCTGACAAAGTTATTGTTTAAAACGATACAAATTTATTCTCTTACACTTCTGAAGGACAGAAGTCTAAAATCAGATTTATCAAACTAAAGTCAAGGTGTTGGCATGGGTGGTTCCTGCCAGAAGTTCTGAAGGGAGAATCTTCTTTTTAAACATTAGACTGGTTTTATTTATGTTTGCCCCATAAGAAGTGGGCAGAGAACATGAATAGACACTTCTCAAAAGAAGACATACATGCAGCCAGCAAGCACAGGAAAACATATTCAACCTCAATAATTATTAGAGAAATGCAAATCAAAATTACAATGAGATACCATCTCACACCAGGCATAATGGCTATTATCAAAAGTAAAAAAAAAAAAAACAAAAAACAGGTGCTGGCGAGGTTGTGGAGGAAAGGTAATGCTTGTACACTGCTGTTGGGAATGTAAGCTAGTTCAGCCACAATGGAAAGTAGTTTGGCAATTTCACAAAGTACTCAAAGCAGAATTATCATTTGACCCAGCAATTCCATTATTGGGTATATACCCAAAGAAATATAAGTTGTTGTACCATGAAAGGAGAATCGTCTTCCTTCCCTTTCCCAGTTTCTAGAGCTGCATTCCCTACATTCCTTGGCTCATGGTCTCTTCATCCATCTTCAAAGCTAGTAACATAAAATCTTCAAATCTTAATCTTTGTCCTCTCTGATCTGCTGCTTCCCTCTTGTAAGATCTTTGTGATTACATCAGACCCACCTGGACAATGTAGCATAGTCTCTTCATCTCACGATCCTTAATTTGATTACATCTGTAAAGTCCCTTTACCCTGTAAGCTAACCTTCACAGGTTTAGACATTAGCATGTGGATATCTAGATGGACATTATTCAACCTAACACAGTGGGTTAAACAGTCCTTAAGACTATACAAATAAACTCAAATCTGAAAATTATTTCATACCTAATTTGCAAAAAGGATTAAGTTTAACATATATTTTCTGAGTACTTCTGAAAAAACTCATTACGTAAATGAGAAGACCAATGAGTAGTATTAAGAATTCAAACTTTGTTTTGCACATTAGTCAAACATTTATTTCTCTTTGTAACTAAAACACAAATGCACAGTTGCAAGTCCTTTCATGTTACCTAGGATTTTGTAATTTGGAAAATTAGCTTTTATGTTGTTTACCAACTAGGGCTTGTATGACTAAATTTTAGGATAAGATCACTTTCTTTTTACATGACGTTGTTTAGAAATATTGATAAGAGCAGTGATCAAATTGCAGAAATACAGTAATATTTTTAATTGTTTCCATCTTAATACTTGCTAAATGTATTAATATTATTGTAATAGAGATTGGGCTTGACAGAGCTCAGTAATTACATTATAACTAAATGCACAACTTCTTGCTTACTTTTATACATACCAAAGGCAATCAAATCTTTCTAAATGAAAAGAGAATTTGCAGATCAATCTTTTACAATGTAAGCTTGGTAATATGAGTCCTGTATGACAACATTTCAGGGGCTCCCCGTCTACCTCAGAATAAAAACGCAAAGTCCTGAAAATGGCTTTCCAGGGTTTCTGTGATCCATGCACTAGCTGCTCCAAACCATACCACTCTCTTATTCTTTCACCTACGTGTCAGGCACGTTCCTGCCTTGGGACATTTGATCTTGCTGTCTCTGCCAGAACATTCTTTTCCCAGATAGCCTCATGGCTCACTGATTCTTCACCACCAAGTCTTTGTCAAAAAGTCATTTTCTTCATGAGATCTTCCTAGACCAGACCACATTATTTAAAAATTCATCTCTATAGTTTCATATACCTGTTAGTTCCTATTCATTGCTGAGAAGTATTGCATTATATAATCATACCACAGTTTAATTATTCATTCGTCAGTTGATGAAGTTATGGGGTATTTCCCTCTTAAAACTACTTTTAATAAAGCTGCTGAAAACACGTTTGTGTCATCTTTTTGTAGACATAGATTTTTATTTCTCCTATGTAAATACCTATACCGATTAGGATTCTCCAGAGAGATAGATCCAACATGATGTACGTGTGTGTGTGTGTGTGTGTGAGTGTGTGTGTGAGAGAGAGAGAGAGACAGAGAGAGACAGAGATTTCAAGGGATTGGTTTATGATTTGTGGAGGTTAGGTAACTCAAAATGGGTTTGGGGTTAGGCCAGAAGGCTACAGACTCAGGAAAGAGTTGCAGTTCAAGATCACGGGGAGTTTTCTGGAAGAATCTTTTCTTGTCCAGGGAAATTCAGTCTTTGTTCTATTAACACATTCAAGGGATCGGATGAGGCCCACTCACATTATGGATGGTGATAGACTTTACTCAGAGTCCACTGACTTAAATGTTAATCTCTTCCAAAAAAAAACCACCTCCACAGAAATATCCAGAATGTTTGATCAAATGTCTGGGCACTGTGGCCCAGCCAAGTCAACACACAAAATTAACCATCACAAGCAGTTTTATTTTTTTCTTCCCAATCTTTATAACTTTTTTGGGGAGTTATTTAATCACATTAGTCAGGGCCATCAGCCTAATACTGAATGGAAGAAGTAAAATCAGATATCCATACACCCTTCCTATCTTAGAGGGAAACTAGTCAATATTTTGCATTGCATATTACATTAGCAATACATTTTTATAGATACCTTTTATCGTATTATGGATGTTCTCTTGTATTCCTAACTTGCTGAGGCTCTTTTTATTTTTTATAAGCAATGGGTGTTAAATTTTGCCAAACTTTTTTTCCGTCTAGTGGGATGATTATATAATTTTTTCTTTATTCTTTGAATGTATAAATTGCTTTGATTGTTCTTAAACATTAAAACAACTTTGCATACCTGAGATAAACTTCAGTTGAACATGAGGTACTATATTTTTGATATATTGCTAAACTTTATCTGCTCATCGATGTAGCATCTATGTTCATATAGGACATTGCTTTGCAACTTTATTATTTTATTATAATACCTTTGAATTGGGCAATGTTTTCCCCTCCTTTATTTTTCCAGGGTGAGTCATTTGTGATCCTGTGCACCCCTCATAATCCCCCTCTTTTGGTGAAGGAACTGAGCCGAGATGGGAACATTGGGGTCACCTCCATAGGAATATGAAATTGAGCCTCAGAGAAAACGGTCAGGCTCTTCAGTAAGTGCTGGGAACTTCAAGAATCTTGGTTTGAACCATTGGGGAATCCACCCATCAGAAATGTTGATATGCAGCTCATATTAGTGACAAGTGACCCCGAAACGTAGAGAAAGAGAAACAGAGAGAGCCCCTCAGAATGCTTTCCAGTTTCAAGGCCCAGTTCCTCCCGAAGAACTGTCCTTTCTCTCCTCAAGGTTCAGTTTTGCCTGAAACTAACTGTACTTTATCTTTTTGTTTCATAAAATTTCCCTAAAGTTTATAATAATCCCTCATTTTGGGGGAAGAAAAATACGCGATACATTAGTTTTTACTAGGTGCTACCAAGAGAGGCTCGTTTAAAACAAGTTGTATTCTAATGCAAGGTATTTAATAGTCATACATGTGTCATTTCAAATGTAGTTCAGGTTATGAGAGAAACTATTTGCTAAATTAAGAACATTTTAGAATTTTTTTATTGTTATCAAAATCTCAATTAACTACAATTATTGCATGACCACTTTACTATATGAATCTATAGTAGTCATTTATAAATTTGTTTATATGTCTTTTTTAAAGTGTGCTTTGAAATTTGTAAAAATAATTTAGAGGTATGAAAAATTCTGGGAAGAAGGAATTAGAAATAATGAGGCTGACAACCATTCTAGCAGCTTGGGCAAATTTATTAATATTCCATTTCTTTAATCAAATAGCTGATTAATATGAAATGATTAGGAAAGCCTGGTTAAATTTTATTCACATCACTATATTATGTGCAGAGTATGCTTTATTATACGATATGTATAAATTCAATGTGTAACCTTTGTATTCATAAGTATATTTTTATCCCTAATGGAATCTTGTAACAAAATGCTTTAAGGTGCTGTGAGACTTCTGGATACTCAAACGGCTTTAGATATAAATTAACTTAGGAATTGATTTCCACTTCAAGCAGTGTTTCACTAAATACAAAAATATAGATTGGACTACTTCCTCAAGAAAGAATCTTCAAATTGGTAGGTCTAACTTTTACCCTTGAACACTGTTTCAGCTTACACTGTTTATACACGGAAAGCTCCAGGGCACCTAATTTAGTGGCAAATGCAAATACACAGACCTCGAAGGTAATTTCTTCTCCAGCTAACAGGCAAATAGTGAAAACTCCCTCTTACTCTAGTGGCTGTTATCCACCTTCAGCACGGAAGTGGGTAAGGATTCATAAAAGAAGAGAGATTTTCTCTTTCATGTACCAGGAAAATCCTCTGAACGAAGAGTTACAAAACAAAAACCTGAATCTGGGATATTTATGTCTTTGAATCACGGTGGGTTTATTGACATGGAATTATTTTTCACTTGTGATTTTATAAATAATGACATTATTAGCATTGATTCAGCAGATACTTTATTCTAGAGCTACTCCTTTTAATATTCTATATGTTCTTTCTAATTTTATACTCTCCAATGGCATTAATAGCTTCTGTTATTGTAAGAACTATGGGATTGATTAGATTTGGAGTTAAAAAAAAAACTATCTGGAGATTTTCTTTTAAACTATCTTTGTAAGCTAGTATTTCTTATATTCAATGTTTCAAAAATTCTACCTATTAGTGTAAAATATGTGTAAAATTATAGTCAACTTTCTTTTTAGGATTTACTTTTTTAAAAACTGGATTGAAAAAAAGCTTTCCAATGGATATTTCCTAAATAAATTTAATTCATTTTCACTATTGAGTTTAAATATACACTGAATATTATTATCAAAATCTTTTAGATTCTCCTTAAAATTCTTCCTCATCTGTATTTGAGCTCATTCTTTTAGAAGTCAGTTTGGGAGAGGGGCGGGTTAATGGGAGTTTGGCTAGAGGGGCTGTGGGGATTTGGGACTTCATTTCCTCTTATTTCAAAGTCAAGCAAAAGTCTGCTGTCTTATGCATTCAGAACAGAATGGGAGACGAATGGTTGCTTGTACTTTTTACTGGGGTCTCAGGCACCAAAGTGACTGCTTCACACCCATTAAAGAAAAAGACCCCAGCTTACTGAGAATTTACCATAGAAGGTGTTACTTGGAATGTTGCTGGTTGTGGAATCTCTGGGAAGCCTAGAGACAGATAATACATAGCTTGTGAAGGGATCTTTGGGGAAAGGGAAGTGCAATGGAACAATGACAGAGGATTGTAGTTGCAGGAAGACATACACATGGTCTTTATTTGAACTCTGGTTCATTTTCTATTTGGAATGATGACTCTGCTCAGGTTTCTTCTTCAGCCTCCATGACATAAGAAATGTGAGTTTCCTAAATTGTCAGAAAACAAAAATTTCATATATAGCATTTATTAAATTTCTTTCATTAGATAATTCTATCCTTAAAAGCAGTTATAAATAGATTTCATATGTAAAAAGTATAGATTTCTGTTCTTTGCAGACCACTCAAATGTTCCATGGCAGTTTGTTTATTTTTTGGAAAACATTTATTTTTAATTGAGTTTAGACTTACAGAAAAGTTGCAAACAGTGTACTGAGAGGTTCTATTTATTGCTCATCTAAAATCCATTAATGTTAACGTTATATAACTGTGGTACAATTATAACTTCAGGAAATTAACATCCCTTATTCAAATTTTACAAGTTCTCCCACTAATGTCTTTTTTTCCTTTCCATTCCAGGAGCCTATTTAGGATCCTGTGTTACCTTTAGTTCTTATTTCTCCTTAGCCTCATCCAATTTTCAATAGTTCCTCAATATTTCTTTTTCTTTCATGATCTTAACACTTTTGGAGAATTATCAGTTATTTTGTATTTTGTATGTCCCTTAATTTTGGATTTGTCTGATATTTTCTTGTGATCAGAATGAGAAGAGTTTATGCAGTTTAGGCAACAATAACACAAAAATAATGTATATCCTTTAGGTGGATCTTACCAAACAGTTCATGAGGTTGATGTATCTTATTATTTGGGATATTAACCTTGACCAATTGGTTATGATAGTGAGTACTGGGGTTCTCAACTGTAAGCTACTAAATGAACCTGTGTAGTAAAGAAAGAGATCTTGTGGGAGATACTTTGAGACTATTCAATCATGTTTCTCTACCAACTTTCACCTAATTTTAATATCTTTAGGTGGATTTATGAGTTAAAACACAATATTTGTCAGTATTATGTTGATCAAATTGTTTAAGCTTTGGCCCATTGTGAAATCCTGTTTTTTTAAAATTATCTTTTTACTTTTTGGTAACCCTACTTGTTCTGGGCTCATTTTGCGTCTTCCCTCTCCCAGTTCTGGAATCAATAATTTCTCCAAAGTGGCGTGCCTCCTGCTGTTGGAGAACAATGTTTAGAAACCAACATTTGGGCACTCCGTATTCTCACGACTGGGGTGTCATTGCTGCTAAGTACTCTGACTGCTCAGAACTAGAAAATATATGTATGTATACTGATCCTTACATATACAGACATCTGTATCTATGTCTATCATCTATCTGTCCATCCATCTATTTACCTACCTCCCTTCTTTCTAATTATCGGTGTGCATATTAAACACCGTGAGTTGATACTAATATCCATGATCCAATTCAACAGAGTTCATTTTAATCTTCCTTTCTCCATATTAGTGAAAATATGGAATATAGATTGAACTCAGGAATGACAAATATGTTTTTGTTCTGAGCAATGATATACATTTAACTTACTCTTTTTATGTTTTTCCTGGAGGAGATGTTGGTGTAGAAAAGATTGAGAATTGGAAATCCATTTTTGGACATTGGCATGTTTTATGTTAGCTGACTATTACATGGCCAAGCAGAATTGTTAGACAGGGAGTAGGCTATTAATCAAATTCTCAGGGAGAGACATTAAGGCTGCAGATACATTTTGGAATTTGTAGAATATATATGGTACTAATTGTAGGACTAGATGACATTACTTAGGGAGGAAGAGCTGATAGACAAAAGGAAAAGAAAATGTAGATTAGGCCCTTGGCGACCCAACATTTAAGGACTAGGGAGAGTCAGAAGACAAAAAATAAAAGTAAAAATAAAAGATGCTGGGAAGGAATTGCCAGAGAAGTAGGGATGAAATAAAGTGTGTCTGATGTACCAGAGTAAAAGGAAGAAAGGCTTTCAAGAGGATATTATTAGTCTTTTGTCAAATGCAGCTGAAATGCCCAACAAAATGAAGATCAAAAAAAGACCACTAGATTTAACCAGATGGTGTTCATTGACTAAGAAAATACACTGCAGAGCTGATTCCAATTTACTTTTTCATCTTTATTCTACCATTCTGATGGCTTTGCTTTTTGCAAAGATAGTATATCTTCATATTTTCTCTTTTAACATGGTTTCTCTTCCACTCCATGGTTTCCAGGATGTTGGGGGACATGCTGATAAGAAACCCACAGTCATAGCTCACTGGGATGAGAGGTTTGGCTTTGTGAAAGGTACCATCTACTTTTGACAAATACGTGTGTTCTAAAACTTTGCAAGTCACGTGTTTGCTCTTGAACGTGTCCATGAACCAGGCCCGATTTTCCTGCATTGGAAGACCATGTTTTCATAGATTTTTGCTTTGCTTGTTTCTATTTCATATTTCCACTAAAAATTTAGTTCCTTTTCTATTTATTTTTCTTTTCTCTCTTTTTTTAAAAAAAAATTTTAAGTAAGTTTCAAAGAGAAAAGAATAACACACACATCTTTCATTCATTGTGTCTCTAACCACTTGAAATACAGTCATATTAAAACACACATCTGTTTTGTTTTGTTCCTTATTGTAATATATTACCAGAAACAAGACTTGGAACTTAGAAGTAAAGCTCAAAAATATTCATTAAATAAATGAAATGATACTTTGCTAAAAGTTCACTTAATTTTAAATCAAATTTTAAAATTCTATGATCTCTTTTCTAGATATGATATTCTCTTAAATATATAAAGTTATTAATATTTTTTAATTTTTAAAAATTCTCTTTGTTTTATAAAATCTTTTACTTGGGTGTTGATTTTCTGTTTCAACTTGGTACATTTCTTTCAACATCTTGGTTATCTTCAAATGTTTGGTGATTCAAGGCTATTGAATCTTCAAATGTTTGGTGATTCAAATTTTCGCATTTGAGTTGTCCTAATAATCTATCTCCTTTGTTTATTGTAATCTATCTAGAGATTATGAGATAGAGGAAGATATAATAACTGGATGGATTTTCTGGTTGCTTTTCTCCTGGATTATTTGTGTGATGTTCTATCCAAACCATCTATAAATCATCTTATTTCTTCAGTTACAGAACCAATATTTGATTATTTAATCTAAAAGCAAACGCCCTTGCTTCCAGTTAACCCAAATGAAGAATGTGATACTAGTCAACACTCCACATTGATCTGTTTTGATTAATTAATCAGTTTGGTGAACACCATCAGGCCATTTAGTGTAGGCATGAAGCATTATTGAACTGCTTTGATTTTCCTGCTCTGTTCTATAAGTGGAATTTCTACACTCATTATGCTTTCTCTCTCTTCCAGATGGATAGTATACATTTTCTTATAAGTGTCAATATCAAGTGGAAATATTTTTTATAGCTAGTAACAAATATTAGAAACAACAGTGGCCTAAATAAAGTAGAGGTTGGAAACCTCTCACAGAGTCCAGTGTCCAGCAATCACCATTGGGATTTCATAATGTTTTCAGTTTCAGGCTCCTCCTTTTATTTTTATTTTTTATTTTTGAGACAGAGTCTCACTCTGTCTCTCAGGCTGGAGTGCAGTGGCACAATCTCAGCTCACTGCAACCTTTGCCTCCTGGGTTCGAGAGATTCTCCTGCTTCAGCTTCCCAAGTAGCTGGGATTACAGGTGCGTGCCACCACGCCCGGCTATTTTGTACTTTTAGTATAGACGGGGTTTCACCTTGTTGGCCAGGCTGGTCTCAAACTCCTGACCTCAAGAGATTCACCCACCTTGGCCTCCCAAACTGCTGGGATTATAGGAGTAAACCACTGCACTCGTCCTCCCATCTTTCTCTTCCACTATGCAATAGTCCCCACTTTTTCATTGTGTTACCTTTTGCAGTTTCAATTACCCATGATCAATTATGGTACAAAAGAATTAAATGGAAGATTCCCAAAACAAATAATTCATAATTTTCAAGAGCATGCCATTCTGAGTAGCATGATGAAATCTCACCCCATCCCCCTCCATCTCACCCATGGTGCGGATTATAGCTTTGTCCAGGGTATCCATGTTGCACAGGCTATCCCTTAGTCACCTAGTAAGTGTCTTGGTTAACAGATTGACTAGTGTGGTATCACAGTACTTGTGTCCAATAGCTCTTATTCTTAACAATGGCCCTAAAGCTCAGGAGTAGAGATGTTGGCATATTGTTATAATTGTTCTATGTTATTATTAGCTGTTGTTGTTAATATCTTACTGTGCATCATTTGTAAATTAAACTTTATCATAGGTATGAATAGGAAAAATCATAGTACAGGCAAACCTCATAATATTGCACTTCACTTTATTGCACTTCTCATATATTTCCTTTTTTTTTTTTTTTTTTTTTTGGAAATTGATGGTTTGTGGCAACCCCACACCCAGCAAGTCTTTCAGTGCCATTTTTCCAACAGCATGTGTTAACTTTGTGTCTCTGGGTCACATTTTATTAATTTTCACAATATTTCCAACTTTTTCATTATTATTACATCCGTTGCGGTGAACTGTGATCAGTGACCTTTCATGTTACAATTGTAATTGTTTTGGGGCACCAGGAGCCTTTCCCAAATAAGACGGTGAACTTAATCAATCAATGTTGTGTGTTCTGACTGCTCCACCAGCTAGCCATTCCTCTTTCTCTCTCCCTCTCCTTAGGTCTCCCTATTACTTGAGACACAACAGTATTTAAATTAGGTCAATTAATAACCTTGCAATGGCCTCTAAGTATTCAAATGAAAGGAAGAGTCACACGACTCTCACTTGAAATCAAAAGTTGGAAATGGTTAAGCTTAGTGAAGAAGGCATATCGAAAACTGATACGAGCCAAAAGCTAGATCTTTTGTGCCAGTTAACCAAACTGTGAATGCAAAGGAAAAGTTCTTGAAGAAGATTAAAGTGCCATTCCAGTAAATACATGAATGATTATTGATTACAAATACAAAACTGCCTCATTGCTGAGATGGGGAAAATCTTAGTGGTCTTGATAGAAGGTAAAATCAGCCACTATATTCCCTTAAACCAAAGCCTAATCCAGAGCAAGGCCCAAACTCTTTTTCATTTTATGCAGGCTTAGAGAGGTGAAGAAGTGGCAAAAGAAAAGTTTAAGCTAGCAGAGGTGGGTTCATGAGATTTAAGGAAAAATCCATCTCTATAATATGAAAGTATAAGCTGAAGCAGCAAGTATTTTTGAAGAAGCTGCAGCAAGTGATTCAGAAAATCTGGCTAAGATAATTAATGACGATGTTTGCACTAAACAGTAAATTTTAAATGTAGACAAAGCCTTCTATTGGAAGACAATGCCATCTTCTACATGAGAGAGAAAAGTCATAGCTAGACAGAAGTCATAGCTAGAGAGAAGTAAATGCCTCCCTTCAAAGCTTCTAAAGACATGCTGATTCTCTTGTTAGGGGATAATGCAGCTGATAAATTTAAGTTGAAGCCAGTGCTCATTTGCCATTCCAAAAATCATAGGGTCCTGAAAAATTAAACTAAATCTAGTACACCTGAGCTCTATAACTGAAACAACAAAGCTGGGATGACAGCATGTCTGTTTACAGCATGGTTTGCTGAATATTTTCAGTCCACGCTTGAGATCTACTGCTCAGAAAAAAATAATAGTAATTCTTTTCAAAATATTAGCACTCTTTGACAATGTACTTGGTCACCTAAGAGTTCTGATGGATTATACAAGGAGATGAATGTTGTTTATAGGCCTGCTAACACATCATTCATTCTGCAGCCCATGGATGAAGTAATTTCAAATTCCAAGTTTTATTATTTAAGGAATATATTTTGTAAGGATATAGCTGCCATAGATAGTGATTCCTATGATGCATGTGTACATTCATCACTCATGGAAGGAGGTCAAAGTAGCAATATTCATAGGCATTTGGAAGAAGTTGCTTGCAACCTTCATGGATGACTTTGAGGGATTCAAGACTTCAGTGAAGGAAGTAACTACAGATGTAGTGGAAACAGCATGAGAACTAAGTGGGGCCTAAAGATGTGACGGAATTGCTGCAATCTCATTATAAAACTTGGATGAATGAGGAGTTGCTTTTTATGAATAAGCAAAGAAAGTGGTTTCTTGAGATGAAATCTATGCCTGGTGAAGAAGTTATGAACTTCATTAAAATGACAAAAGATTTAGAATATAACATAAACTTACTTAATAAAGCAGTGGCAGAATTTGAGAAGATTGAGTCCAATTTTGAACTAAGTTCTGCTGTGGGTAAAATGCTATCAAACAGCATCACATGCTACAGAGAAATATTTTGTGAAAGCAAGAGTCAATCCACATAACAAGCTTCATTGTTGTCTTATTCTTAGAAATTGGCATAGCCACACCAATATTCTGCAACCATCACTCTGATCAGTCATTACCCAACAACATCAAAGTAAGATCTTCCACCAGTAAAAAGATCATGACTAGCTGAAAGCTCAGATGATCATTAACATTTTTAACAATAAAACATTTTATTATAAATTAGGATATGCACATTGGATTTTTAGACATAATGTTATTGCATGCTTAATAGACCACAGTATAGTAAACATAACTTTGAGAAGGATTTGGGAAACTTAAAAATTCATGTGACTCTCTTTATTACAATATTTGCTCTATTACAATGGTCTAGAGCCGAATCTGCAGTATCTCTGAGGTGTGCCTATATTTATATAGGGTTCAGTACTAGCCATGGTTTCAGGCATCTGCTGGAGGTCTTATCCATGGACATGAAGGGACTGTAATGCTTAGCTTCTCTTCTTAAGGTACAATGGTACAATGGGACTCCAGTCATCAAGCCGCTACCTTTTGGGTAAGAATTTGGAAATGGGGGTAGCAAGAGGAATACCCACCAGCTGTTTATACTTTTCTTGAAGAATTGCCTCTAAAGTACCACTTTCTAACTGTCCTTATGCTACATTGACCACAGCTAGCTGGAGGAGGTTGAGAAATGGATTACAGATGTTCCTTGACTTATGATGGGGTTATGTCCTGATAAACCCTTTATTCTGATAATTTCTGGCCCTTTACCTAGAATAAAATCTTAAAATCTGAATTCTTTGACCGATGAAAAAGCAGAGAATAGATATTGGGAAGGGAACTAGCCTTATCTGCCACAGTGATGTTCTTTATGAGGCTTTTAACAGAGGATAGACAGCACAGGCTGCAGGTGTGGAAAAAGACACCATCACCACCTGGAAACATTTCCATTAGCAGTTACTCTGGGACTTCATAATTTATTTCCAGTCTTTCCCAAGAAGATTTACTTGGGAAATATCTAGATTTCTGGCTTGGGAAGATGCAAAGAGGTAAACGTCAGCTATATTATATCATATTTTATTAAATAATAGAGTGTTTTATTTTATTTTTTGAGACAGAGTCTTGCTCTGTCACCCAGGCTGGAGTGCAGTGGCGTGATCTCGGCTCACTGCAACCTCTGCCTCCTGTGTTCAAGTGATTCTCCTGCCTCAGCCTCCTGAGTAGCTGGGACTACAGGCATGTGCCACCACGCCCAACTGATTTTTGTATTTTTGTATTTCACCATGTTGGCTAGGCTGGTCTGGAATTCCTGACCTCAAGTAATCCACCCACCTCGGCCTCTCAAACTGCTGCGATTACAGATGTGAGCCACCAAGCCGGGCCCTTATAGACCTTATAATATGGAAAGATATGGGATGAAGTTAATACATTTAGAAATAGAATTTTAAAATTTAAAAAGAGCTTTGGATAAGAACTCATTACAGCTTCATATAGTGTTTTCTGGGAGTTTTATAACATCACAAAATCATAGCTAAGTGCAGTAAGTCATATGTTAACGAGACAGACTGAATCATTCTACAGTGTATATGTACTTCAGAACATCGTGTTGCACACAATAAACACATACACTTGATGTTATTATTTTTTAAATCTGTCAAATTAAAAAATAACTATATATATATTTTTAGAAAGACAAATTTTAAAAATTAAGTTTTCCAAATATAGTTTAGAGTAACTGTGTATAATGAAGTGGAAATAAAAGACCAGTTTCAATGCTGAGAAAATGACTTAAGGTCAATCTGTAATAGAATCATGCCTTTTTTGTATATTTAAGAATGGCCTTTGCGATCTTCTAGTTAGAAAAAAATCATCCTCACAGCTGGGGATTCTGAGCTCAAAGAGAAGGGTCCAAGCTCCAAGCAGAGGAGAGGCCCAGGTTTCTGTACTCAGAATGAGGGAGGAAGAAAGCATGAGTTGTTTTCCTCCTGAGGTAAAACTACCTTAAAAGTTGCAGATAACCAAAGAATTGTACAGAGGTGCAAGATAAATAGAAAGGCAGAAGGAGAGTTATGGAGTCAGAAAGGCCAGGAAAAGTAGTGTAGCAAAGTAGAAACCTTGTGGTTCTCTCGATGGCTTCAAAAAACAAAACGTGCAGGTGCAAGATGTACGGGAAGGACAGTAGGATCCCATCACCTCTTTCTTCCTTTCGTATTAAACATCCAGTTACCTTACAGGCTGCTCAGATGGATTCTTTTTATAGCTTGGCTTCTCCTAAGCACACTTTCTTTAGTGTACCTGACTGCACATGACCCTCCTTTGTTCAGAGTTCTTTAATATTTCATTTTCTGCTGATCTCTACTCTCCCTCTTTGGGCTTCTGCTAACATGTATCATGTCTTTTTCAAGGAGTTTCTAAAATGGTGGCAACATAATTCAGACAATAGGTAGTGAATGTCTTCCAACCAAAAATGCCTTTTAAGAAATCTTTTTGAAGGGACATAAAAAATATTAGGAGTAACAAAACTCAGTAGTTTCTCTGTTGTTGAAATATTTGGTTGTGCTCTGAGAAACTTTTCTTAAAGCTGTTAAGTACAACATAACAGGGTTTCAGTCCTGTTACTTACCACACAGTTTTTTATCTGTAGAATGGGTATTACCATAAAACCCTGTCACCCAGGCTGTAGTGTAGTGGTGTGATCTTGGCTCACTACAGCTTCTGCCTCCCAGGTTCAAGCGATTCTCCTGTCTCAGCCTCCCAAGTAGCTGGGATTATAGGAGCACACCACCATGCCCTGCTAATTTTTGTTTTTATTTTTGTTTTTGGAAGCGATGGTGTTTTGCCATATTTGCCAGGCTGGTCTCAAACTGCTGACCTCAGGCGATCTGCCTGCCTCAGCCTCCTGAAGTGCTGGGATTACAGGTGTGAGCCACCATGCTTGGCTTCTGTTCAACTTCTTTAACATTAGGTGCACACCCTATGCCAGGTTGAAAATGATATAGAAGACATGCCCATTGGCCACAGGCACCAGCAAGTCCTGTTTCACTCTCCTTGAGTAAACAGTGGACACTGTTGACTCCAAAACAAAAAAGAAGAGAATAAGTTCATTATGATAGTAATCTTTGTTTGGCAGTATAACCTGATCCAACAAGTTTGGGGGCTTCCAACTCCAAATTGTGAAAAAGCAATTCAAGGTAAACTTGCCCTTCCCTGTTCTTAATCTCCATATTATATTTTTTATGTGTGAGTCTATGTTAGGAATTAATGGCAGTGACTCTTCTCAGGCTATGCTGACCTTAATGGCAACAATGCTGTTGCAGCCTTGTTTATGAAAGCTGAGGGATCCCTCTGGATCTAATCAAGAAACAGAAAGTTGTAGCTTGAGGCCTAAACTGAGTTGTTGGAGAATTGGGAGTTCTAAACTGCTAGATGTGTGCTGGGGCTTGGTGTTCCTCTCTCAGTTTTACTATAATCAGGGTCACCAGTGGAACTAAGCATCCTGTATGATATTTATCTAAGCCCTGTGCTATCCCAGGATAAGTGCTGACTGAGGGTCAAAGGAGCATTTCCCATGGCACAGTGCATCTACATCAAATGAGAGAGGAGCAGAAAACAAGTTTTTAACACCATACGCCTTGTCCTGAGGCGCCAGTGCTAATTGCCCCCAAAGGGACTTCCCAACCACACTGAAAAGCCCCTGGGGCCGATGAACCTGGCAGACATGGATTTGAATAAAATATTTTGAATGAGTGATGACTCTGCCATTTAGTAAGGATGCTACCTCAAGCAAGTTAATTAACATCTGACAGTCTCAGGTTTCTGATCTGTAAAATGGGGATGGTGTTACCTATCTCATACGGCTGTTGTAAGGATTAAATTAAATTAGGTAACACACGTAAAGGGCCTAGTACATACCCTTGACATATCAGAGGTGCTTAAGAAATGTTGGTAGGCAGAAAACTTAGGTACACAAATAATGACATATAAATGATGACATGAGGTTAACGTGGTGAACTGTGCAGAAGTGGCAATATAAAGTTTGACAGGAAAAGGGGAAAAACACTTATTGAACACTTAGCACTTGACCTGCTTCTGGAATAATCAGTAGCATTTCAATGGTCAGTGGAGGAAGGGTACTTTCTGATAGAGGGAAGAGCTTGAGGAAGGTCCGCAGTTAGAAAAGGTAAATGGTCCTAGGAATTGCAAGGACACCAGTTGGCTGAAGTGTAGACTAGTGTGAGGCACAAAAATGATAAGGGTTGGAATTTGTAGTAGATGTGGTGTACAAAAATGATCAGTTTGGAAAGTTAGAAACCACCATGTAGAGAACCCCTGAAGGATTTCTGGCACAGATAGCAGCCTGATCAGAGGGGATTAACAAGAATATGAAGTAAACATGGTTGAGGTAGGCCAAAAAAGTTGAGAGCAGAAAGATGAGGTGAGGATGGGATGCCGGTTCAGCAGATCAGACTGAGGTCAAGTAGAAGGTTAACAAGGGGAATGCATGAGGGTGGTGGCAGTGGGATAAGTGGAAAGGTGTGGATATGAAAAATATGCTGGAGGTAGGGATTAGAGCTTTCAGGAAATATTTTTTACAAAAGTATATTATTTAAAGTGATTCCTTTGGTTTGGAACCATTGAGGTTGGATGTTTAAACCAGAGAAAAAAATTAAAATTCTCCATTTATCATGAAGTACTTATAGGGTAGTAATGTGTGTTGTTTTGTTTGGTATTAAAGGGGCTAAAGAAGAATACATTCCTGGGATGAGGAGATACTGGAAAAGTTGTTTTGTTTATTCCCCTGTCTCAAGGTAAGAGTATACTAAAAATAAACTAAGCTGATATTTATTTGACTTATTAAAACAACTTTAAAAATTACAAAAGTGACATATTTCATTAACAGACAAAATATAGGGAAATAAAAAAGATAATAAAATAATCTATAATTTCATTACTCAAACTATTATTTTTATGTATATGTGAGAGAGGCAGCAGAAAGGTACAGACTGTGGGGTCTGGATAAAACTAACTGGGCTGGTTTCAATTCCAGCTTCTGCACTCAGTAACTGTATGACCTTGGAGAAGGTATTTAATCTCCTCACACCTCTATTTCTTTATCTTTACAATTAATAGAATTCATTTAACTACTATAATATGACAAGTAAGTTATTACATGAAACTGTTGAGAACTGTTTCTGGTGCATACTAATTGGCCAATACATGTTAACTGTATTATAATTATAGTTTTAGTAGAAGTACAGTTAACATTGTCTTATAGGAGTAAAAAGTTATTAAGAATTTAGGAGTGAGAGAAGTGGGTTAAAGGAGTAGCTGTGAAAGATATTCTGAGGAAAAGGCTGACAAGACTTGGCAAAGAGAGGCAGGAGTAGGTTGGTGTTGTGCTGTCTGCTGAGGATTTGACGTGTGGCTAGTGCACCTGAAGAAATAAATTTTTAATTTCATTTAATTTGAATTAAATTGTAGTTATAGTGACTGAGTATCTCACTGTATCACCAGGCTGGAGTGCAGCAGTGTGATCTCGGCTCACTGCAACCTCCACCTCCCGGGTTCAAGCGATTCTCCTCCCTCAACCTCTCGAGTAGTTGGGACTACAGGTGCGCCCCACCACACCCAGCTAATTTTTGCATTTTTAGTAGAGACAGGGTTTCACCATGTTGGCCAGGATGGTATCCATCTCCTGACCTCGTGATCCGCCCACCTCGGCCTCCTAAAGTGCCCGGATTAAAGGTGTGAGCCACTGTGCCTGGCTGAATCTACTTTATTAATGTAAATTTTATGAAATCTAAATAGAAATCAAGTATTTCTGATACAAATTTAGTGTCTGAATTGACATGGCTGTAAAGTGTAAAATCCACACCAAATTTGGAAGACTTAGTATCCCCAACATGTAAAATATCTTAATAATATTTTGTACTGATTTTGTGTTGAAATGATAACATTTTAGATATTATCTAAATAAAATATACTATTAAGTTAAAAGAAGTTGGACAACTCAAAATTCAATCAAATTGTAGAATATCAACGTTTAGTCCCATTGTAGCCATGTTCTCTTTGGCCCTGATTTCAAGAATGAGGTTATAATACTATATCTAGTTATATATTATATAGCTCTCTATATAAATATAACACATACAATAAATTTACTATGTAATATTATATATAATATAACCTGTTCTTAAAACTGAATAATCCAGGGCCAATTTTTCTATTCTATTGTGATAACTCAAGTGCGCATTTTAAGTTAGTCACCACGTATGATTCATTGTAAAGCATACTCAGTTTTAAAACACATCCTGTCCTGAGGAAACTTCCTTGAACTTTGTCAGTGTCATAGGTTTGTGCTCGGAATCTATTTCTTAAAATGGATTTTAGGACTAGAAGAGCAATCATAAATATTGAAGGTAAGAACTCTGTAAGTGTAGCAGGACGAGCCACAGACAAAACCCTTCAGACACCAGGTTAAAGAAGGAAGATGCTTTATTCGGCCAGGAGCGTCCGCAGATTTGCGTCTCAAGAACCAAGCTCACTGAAGAAAGAGTTCCTGGCCCTTTTAAGGGCTTATTACTCTAAGGGGTCCACATGAAAGGGTCGTGATAGATTGAGCAAGCAAGGGGTACTGACTAGGTGGGGGTGGTGAGCAAGGCAAGTATTTCTCTGTACCATTGTCTGTGATCTATAGATAGCACAAGCGGTTAGGGTGGTGGTTAATCTTTAACCTACAGGCCTGGCCAGTGGCGCCGATCAGTCTGTTATTTTTCAGTTTTTACTTCTTCCTTTTCTTTGGACACAGGAGACTGTAGGGGAAATGGCCTCTCTCCTCATTAGAAGTGAACATCCTATTCCATGTGACCTGCAACTAGCCCCTAAGATGTTGGGTTGCAAGGAAGTGGTATGTGCATGGATAAACAATAGTTAAAGGAAGGTGAAATCCAAATATTCAGGGCTTAGAAATGTAGCTCCATTATCACAGAAGGCAAATGTATGTAGTGTTACAGGTAGTTAGATAGGCATGAATGAGGCAGGAGAGAGCTCTTCCCCCACCCACTAGGAATGTCAGGTGATGGTTCAACAATTATCACACTGCCTTGCTAAAAATGACAATTCGGTAGCCAGTGCCAGGGCACCAAAGAGAGACAATCTCCTGATGATCCACAGCTATTAACATTAAAGTGTTAACTGAATAGAGATGCAAGGGAGAAGAAACTTCCTGGGCATGCATGTTAACAGTCAAAATGGCTAAGTATGATCTTCCAGGGACACTCCACCGGAAAAGGGAAGAAAGCCTCAGATGGGCATGCGTACTACTTCCTAAAAAACACTACCGCATGCTCAGTTCCCAAGGATAAAGAGGGGACTGCGCATGCGGGAAGCCCACCCTAAGGGAAGAATCGTGGAAAAGAGGTGAGCCAAAAAGTTCTAATAGATCAAGGTTGAATGCTCTCTTTAACCTTCAGGCACCCTCTTGGATCTCTTCCAAGTGAACTTGCCTTTCTTTCCTGTTCTACAGCCTTTTTTTAAAAAAAATTCCACTCTTGCTCTGAAACTCACTTCGGTCTTGTTCTGCCTTGTGCTCCTCAGTAGAATTCTCTCTTCTGAAGAGGTAAAAATTGAAGTTGTTGCAGACGCATTAAGATACACTGCTGGTAACTTCGGGGAACTCCGATACCAGCCACCAGTAACATATAGTATGGGAAAATATAGTGGCCAAAGAGCATGACCTCTGACAACACATTGCACAGTCCTTTGATATCCTGAGTTCACTTGACAACTGAGTTGAAGAATTTACTTCTCTCTGTTCTGCTGTTCTCTCTTCTTTTGGTGACAATTAAAAGTGGATTTAGAATAGACATTGTTTATAGTGTAGCTGAGGGAATGATAAAGAAATCAAAACGAAGTTGCACATAAACTTTATCATGTTCATTCTCTGCCTGATATTTTTCCAAGTTTCATACTACCTTTAGCTGCCTGATATACTGCATGAAGTGACAGATCATATCATTTGGTAGTGACATGTTCTTTTATTTATAAATCTACCTGATAGCAAAAAGCAGTACTCACATTCTACTTTCTATTATATTTGCCTCGAATTTAGTTGACATGCTTGTATGATTATTCTTCCAGAAGAATGTTAAAATAAAATTTTTAGTTTTAAAGCAAAAGATATTAGTAAGTGTTGGGTTTTAAGGAAGTTCAACAAATATCATTCCTGATGGGGACAACACGTTTAAACAGATGGTAATAAATAATATCATCCTTGCTGTGCGTGGTAGCTCACAACTACAATCCCAGCACTTTGGGAGGCCAAGACAGGAGGACTGCTTGAGCCCAGGAGTTGGAGACCAGCCTGGGCAACTTAGTGAGAAATCATCTCTACTTAGGAAAAAAAAAAGAAAAAGAAAATGAAAAAATCATATGGCCATGGTAGTGCATACATGTAGTCCCAGCTACTCTACTACTCAGGAGACTGAGGTGGGAGGATATCACTTGAGCCAGGAGTTCAAGGCTGCAATGAGCCATGATTGAACCACTGCACTCTAGCCTGGGCAACAGAATGAGACCCTGTCAAAAAAAAAAAAAAAAAAAAAAAAAAAAAAAAAAAAAAAAAAAAAATCGCCTATATTGCAAGCAAAGGCCAGATGAAAAACCATGGATTAGATGTTATAAAATAATGAGTTTTCTAAAACTAGATCCCATAATTAGACATGCCTAGCCAGTTACTGACAGTGCTGGAAAACCATAGGTGTCTGGAAGCATAGCCAATTTGCTGTTGAGTTTATTGTGGAAAACATGCCTTATAGCATACTTTTTAGATAAACAGATGCCAAACAGAGAGAAAAGGAAGATGCGGGAGTCACTTATGCCCATTTTCTTAGCCAAAATTCACCCCTCAAACAATACACTCTTTCTTCCATGGGTAAGTGAAGTGGCCAAAGATGGCAGGCATGTGACAATAATGAATATTCCCTTCATATTGGAGGACAAAAGAGGAGAACTATGGTTTCTCTTTCAACAGTTGAAATATAAAATAAATATACATTGTACTTATATTTAAATTTTGAGTGCTTTTACATACTTATGTCTTTTTATCAATAAAATAAAATTGTATCTCTAAATTAAGTCAGGTTACCTGACCTTAAAAATTAGTTAAAATATGTTTGTTGAACCATTTAGGCCTGCCACCTATATTGAGTTTCACTTTTATCAAATTTTGATTCTTTATGGTTAATGATAGTTTGGGTCTTCTTTTTATTCCTCTTGAATCATTTGTGATTTGTGTTTTCCTAAATATTACCACACCATCTTGATCATAAAATTTATTGGCATAAAGTTGTTGCACATAATGTTTTTCCATAATTCTTTTAATCTCTTCGTATCTCTGGTCTCTTGTTCACATTTTTGTCTTGACTTACACTTATTTACAAATTCTATAAACTAAATGCCATTTACTTTATTCTTCTGTGTATTCTCAGTGTCTAGACCTTGGTGCATGGTAGGGACTTAATACATACTTGTTGATTATATTTGTTTTCAAAACTATATTCTAGCATCAGTTAAAAAAGATGAGACAAGTTTGTTCTGTATGCTTTGGCACTGGCAAGCCTCTCATAAAAGAAACATAAGATTTCACACTGATTATTCATCCTACGTTGTGTACCTGCCAAGTACTATTGTTAAAGGCAAAAATAATTCTAGCAATAGGGATATTGTATGAGAAAATTGATTTGATGATAAAATATTTATGAAACCACTACAATTGTGACAATACAGATAATTTATTTTGTTGTCTGCTTCATGTATTGGTGTTGAGAATAGACCCGGCATACATGTGGAACATTTTTCTTTCTACTTTTCATTGAGAATGTTAAATGAAAGTCCCCAATGTTTTATCTCAAATATGCAAGTTGTTTTGTGGAATCATAGTCTGAATACACTAGTTATGTTTTTCCTATTTCCCTTCTCTGTGTTTTTCTTGTTGATACCATTTTCTTACTACCCACTCTTTCTTATAAACCATAATTTGGGATTGAAGTCGGTAAAAATTTAGGATAGGAAAGGGTTGTCATTAAGCTACTAGAGTAACGAGAAGTAGAAAGAAAAAAAAAAGGAAAAATTGAGTTAAAAATCCCAGATCACTTAAAATTCAGTGCTAAGTGTCTCCCATAGACACGCAGGTGTATAAAAGACTGATCCTAAAGTGCTACAGATCAGGAACTGTAGGTGAGATCTATAATTAATTTTACTGTGGTGTGAGTTGTATGTTACTATATTTGAGTTCCAAACTCAACTTCCATTCTCTACTTTTGAGGTTGGAGCTGGGGCTCTTCACTACATTTCTGCATTACTCCATGGCTCTGTGTAAGACCCTCTAGAAGAGCAGCCAGGCAGAGACAGCAAGGCTGGTGGAAGGAGATGAGACTTGCTTTTTCCTGTCGGTTTCTTGCAGAATTCCTGTCTGTCTCATGTGGAATTCCTGTCTGTCTGTGGTCTCTGTTCACACATCAGCGCACTTCTTCATTGTAGTAGCAATGAGGATCCTTCCCATAACAGTAGCTGAATCCAATTTGCAGTTTTTCTAACATCTTCAAAAACAGCCTAATTTTTCTCCATTCCATATAAACCAGCACAGCCAAGCAATGGCTTCTCTGTAAGCTGTAAGGGGCCCCATATAAAGATACATTTTAATAATTCCAATCTCTTTCTTTGTTCCCTCTACCCTAGGAGTGGTTTCTACTTCCTATAGTTGCTACCTTTGTGATACTTTACATTTCTCTTAGATACCTAAATAACAACATCATACAAAGTTTAAATTTTTTCATACTAAATTCTTCCTATTAAACATAAACAGGGAAATAGAAATTCCTCGTAAAATAAAATACAAAAAATTAAATTATTTCTGTTTATATGATTGTTGTGATTTTTTTTTTATTTATTTTTATTTTTATTTTTTATTTTTTTTTGAGACGGAGTCTCGCTCTGTCGCCCAGGCTGGAGTGCAGTGGCCAGATCTCAGCTCACTGCAAGCTCTGCCTCCCGGGTTTACGTCATTCTCCTGCCTCAGCTTCCCGAGTAGCTGGGACTACGGGCGCCCGCCACCTCGCCTGGCTAGTTTTTTTGTATTTTTCAGTAGAGACAGGGTTTCACCGTGTTAGCCAGGATGGTCTTGATCTTCTGACCTCGTGATCCGCCTGTCTCGGCCTCCCAAAGTGCTGGGATTACAGGCTTAAGCCACTGCACCGGCCTTTTTTTTTCTTCTTAATGGACGCTGACTAACAGAAACACCAGTACAGCTGTTAAGGGAATTTGTCTATCACTTTATTTGTTTTAATTATATCATGAGCCATCCTGTTGTGATAAATATGTGGATTTCAGAATCATATAAATCAGAGTTCCACCAGGCTTCATTAATTCCATGGAGTGAGATTTGGGAGGGTTATCTTAACCTTTCTGAGCTTCAGTCTCCTCAACTGAAAATAACATCTACCTCATAGGTCTATGACGATTAAATAGGATGATGTTTGCAAAACATGCAGAATGCACTCAGTTAATGGTATAGATAATCTTAGTGATGAAGATTGTGATCAAGGAACAGTGGTAAGTTTCAAATCATCAGAAGTGAAATTTGTTTTTAACTTTTATTTTAGGTTCAGGGGTTGATATGGTTTCACTGTGTCCCCACCCAAATCTCATCTTGAATTGTAACTCCCACAATTCCCACATGTTGTGGGAGGAACCCAGTGAGAGGTGATTGAATTATGGGGTGGGTCTTTTCTGTGCTGTTCTTGTGATAGCCTATGAGTCTCATGAGATCTGTTGGTTTTAAAAACGGGAGTTTCTCTGCACAAGCTCTCTCTTTACCTGCCATCCACTTAATCTGTGACTTGCTCCTTCTTGCCTTTTGCCATGATTGTGAGGCCTCCCCAGCTATCTGGAACTTTAAGTCCAATTAAACTTCTTCCTTTTGTAAATTGCCCAGTCTTGGGTGTGTTGTTATCAGCAGCATGAAAATGGACTAATACATGGGTACATGTGCAGGTTTGTTATATAGGCAAATTGTATGTCATGGGGATTTGATATACAGATGATTTCATCACTCAGTAATACGTGCTGTGGTAATTTTTCAATCCTCACTTTATTCCCACCCTCTACCCTCAAATAGGCCCTGGTGTCTTTTGTTCCCTACTTTGGTCCATGTGTATTCAATGTTTAGCTCCCATTGCAAGTGAGACATGTGGTATTTGGTTTCTATTCCTGTATTAGTTTGCTTAAGATAATGGCCTATGGCCTACAAGCTTCATCCTTGGGCTACAAAGAACATGATCTCTTATAATTTTTAATGACTGTATAGTATTCCATGGTGTCTATGTCCCAGATTTAAGCTTTTGAATCTAGTTTAATTACTTAAGACCTAAAATTCTAAATCTGGAGGTATTGATATATCAAAGTTACAAAATTAGTGACAAACCTCAGACTCCTGATTATACCTAGAAACTTTGATCATACTTTTCCACCAGAATCTCCCCAGTAACATGTGATTTCACTTAAGTTTATTATTCCATAAGTGGAACCCTGACAGATAACACCATGTTAAACATTGACCAAGTTAATTTTCAAGAATTGCAATGCTGTATAGGGAAGTAAAAGTAAATCATGAAATTTATAAAATAAAAACAAATTACTTTATGATAAAAATAATTTTCCAAGGGGGAATATGCATTTACACATTATGTGCAGATAATTTATTTTTCAGAGAAGTAGTGGAGTATTTGTTTAGATAATAAACTTGGCATCAGACTGCTTGGGCTCAAATCTAGACAATACCCTTGCTAGCTCTGTAAACTTGGGTGATTTACATAATTTTACCATGTCCTCAGTTCTCTAATTATAAAATGAGGATAGGCAGTTTCTAACATTGGGTTTTAAGAGGATGATTACAAAGAAATCAGTTAGAACATTGCTTGTCATACTGAAGAAAATGTGTTCTCTTTTTGATCAAATTTAACATTCCTTCACATAGCAAGAGGTCACTGAAAATATTTCATGCTCTTGTCTTTTGGGCACTAAAAAATACATAGCTTGAGTTTTCAGGAAACTTCAAGTAATTACTTTTTTAAAAATTACTTTCACTACTTGTAATTTATAAAACACCGGGCTAGCACCTGAAATGCAACTGCCACTTTTCTGCCATCTCCTAGCACCACACTGTAATAACTCTGAATTATATAGGATTGGAATTATATATGAAGTGTTCCTCAATAACTAAACTTTGTCCTGTAATTAAAACAGCCATTCAGGTGAATTGGAGGGTGAAGAATTTCTGGTCCATTAAATTAGTCTGGTGCTATTTCTTATCCTCTTCACTTGAAATTTTCTATGTGATACCCCTTGACTAAGAAATAATCATTCCTAGTAAGAGGAAATTGATCACAAATATGTTCTACTTGTGAGGAAAACAATAGAAACAAAAACTCAGTTAATAGTGAGCTACATCTTAGGGAAAATACATTCAATTGCTTTGACCACCATAAACGAATCTGGACGGAATTCTGACTTATCTTTGGAAAGATGGTTGATCTTAGCTTAATCACAAAAAGGAAGGACAGTGATAAAAGAGTGGGGGGAATGCTGAAATGAGTTTTTCCAGAGCACAGAAGTAGGTAAAGTTGATTGATAGCTAGTGCTACCCTCAGTGTAAGACTCCATCAATATAATTAAATTAAAAGTGAAGCGTTGGTTTGGAATTTTCTCATCACTTCTCAAAATCACAAGGGCATCTGTTAACAAAGCTGCTTTCTTACACGCAAGAAAGTTCAAGGGAATTGAAACAAAGAAGACCAGAATTATGAGACTATCGAACTCTTTTGTCTTTATTATATTTAATCAAGTCTCTGGTTTAAAGCATGGAAGTAACAATATAAAGGTCACATTTCAGATGAGCAAGCACTCTGAGAGTTTTTATCTGATTTTGGATTTAACCAAACAACTTACAAGTCATTTAGAAACTAAATTCCTTCCATTCATTCAAAAAACATTAATTAAGCACGTATTATGTTTCAGGCTAGGTGCTGTGGCTACACAATAAGAAATTATTTAGAAAATTTTCACTGATATTTCAGAAATATACAAGGTGTAATTTCTTAGAAATATGTTAGTTTCTGTCATTGAGTACAATAAAACATAAAACTATCTCTACAAGAACAAAATGAGAAAATAAAGCAAAATAGCAATATGTGAGAGCAAATTAGAGGTATTCAATGACTATTACTTTGCTATAAGTCAATGGTAGGGTGAAGTTACTTAAAAAAGTAATATGATTTTAGGGTGAATTAGAATGTCAGTAGCAGCTTCCTGGTGGTCTAGTGGTTAGGATTTGGTGATCTCACTGCTACACCCCCAGTTTAGATTCCAAGTCAAGAAAATCTTTCTTGAAAAGAAGTCAAGAGCATATTGTAATAGTTTTCTCCTTGTTTAGAGTTACACTGTGGGCTGAAAACACATGTAAGTAGTCCATTTGATTCTATGTTTTCTACTTTAAGAACAATCATGTCAATATATGAGTCTAACATTGCAACTATTGTAACTGAGCAAAACTTGAGACTTGTGAAAGGTAAAAATGTGTGCCCTAATATTTTTGCCCTACGTGAGTGATTGAACTTCATTGACTCTCAAGGGAAATAATGAGGGAAATTTATACCAGTTAGTTAATGTTGAGCTTAGCTACTTTTTTTTTTTCGGAATTGAGGCAACACTTCAGCTGCTGGGAATGATCTTCTGCAACGACTTTCTGATCCTTTGTAATCTTCCTAAGCTGAATACAGTCTCTTCACTCAAAAGCAAATCCTCTCCCTGGGGATAGCTCAAGTCTAATGGTTAGTTGATAAGGTAAGAAGAACCCTCCTATGTTCTTTTGCTCACGTCAGGGCAACTTAAAAGGCCTATCTCAGCTCCATATGTTCGTAACAGAGGTCTCTTGCAACCACAGCTAAACTCCTGCCACTGCCCAGTCCTACTTCCTTCACTCCCCTAGAGGTGTTGATGTAGGAGTTGCCTTTCAATAAACCTGTAGTCAAATCTCCCTCTCAGAGTCTTATTTCTGGGAATC
>NC_044559.1:97909756-97954688 GCF_007565055.1 Rhinopithecus roxellana | reverse complement strand
AGCAGCCAGCTCCTTCATGCTTCTGTCCTCTACTGATGCTCAGTCCTCTGCCAGGACATCTGCCTGGGCTCCTTTCCCAGGCCAAGGTCTGCCGGGCTGGCTGTGCTCCTTCTGCGGTGCTCCACTCCACTTGCTCCTGGAAGCTCTCACCCTCCACCTTGGGAGGAAGCTGGATAGCTCCTCAGAACAACCTATGACAGGGCATACTTTATCCCATTGTATTATGGCAGTCAGGGTGTGTGTGTGTGTTTGTGTGTGTGTGTGTGTCTGCGTGTGCCTGTGTGTGGTAAGAGATGTGATCTAGAACAGAAACCCTAGCCTCTTGTTCTCACAGAACAGTATATTCTCAAAGGAGGTGGTTGCTGCTTCCAGTCAGAGACCCAGTAACACCAGAGTCAGCCGTTTGTTGGTGCCATTGTTCCTCTTCCTCCCACTGTTCCTTTTGTGGGCAAGATTCCCTGTGGAGATCCAGGTGCCATTTTGTGTCCAAGGTATGAAGACGAGGGAAGAGAGGTTGACATCAACTGGCATCACTGTTGATGTCGTTAGGAAAAAGAAAACCTTTTCCACAAACCTCCAGCAGACGGCTCACACCTCATTGGCCGGGACTGTGTCACAGACCACCTCTGCCCACAAGAGCAGAAGGTAGCATGACTGTGTCACGTGGACAAAGCACGCAGCCGCCAACAGAACTTGGAAATGCAATCACTCAGCTTTATCCCTAAACCCCGCGACAGGTCCATGTCCCTCTCTGTTCTCAGTCTCCAGCATTCGGCAGGCACCTGGCGCACAACAGACGTAGAATCAAAATCAGGCAGATAGAAGTCAAGGGGGCTTCTGGTGTACACTTACGTTTTCATCTGTCTTAGCATGAAATGATTTTCCGATGGTTTCCAGGCAGGAGTTAAATACAGTAGGCACTGTGCTCATCATACTGAACATGTTTTGATTTGGTATAAAGTATTTTGTTCAACTACTTCCATTTTCTTGTGAGATTTCACTCTTGCTGCCCATTAGTGAGTACAGATTTGGGTCAATTTGTGAAAAAAGAGCTATTATATATCAAAACATCTTGACTTTAGAATAGTAACTGATATGCAATAACAGAGAGCACTGATCAATTAGAGGCCAAATGTCTTTAAGGAACAGACAGAAGAGTTGTCAAAAAAAAAAAAAAAAAAAAGACAAAAGAATTGCTAGACCCAGCTAAATGCCAACATAAAAAAGTGTCTTCTTATAAATTACAAAGTGCAGAATTTTGCTCAAAGTTAAATTGGACATCCTATGTTCAACTATGTACGCTTTGGGAATAATATTTTTTTATATGTAGGCAGCGCATGCTAGTGAGCTGCACTGAAAGTCGGAGATGTTTGGGAACATGCTTCGCTGCTGTTTCTTATTAAGTGTTTGTCTTCCAACTCCTCCTCCCCTGTGCTATCTGCAACAACGCAACACAAGGGTTTCCTTATGTCAAAAATAAATCATATGGCATTGAAAGTTGTGAAGTGGCTTCTCTTGGATTTGAGGCATTTCTCAACACACTAAGGCTTTAAATGTTACGGATTCTCTTGCAAATCTGGAATTTTCCATAGAGAAATGCTAAGATTTTGACTAATGTACAAGTAAAAGAACATGCTGTCATGGCATGTAACCCATTTATAATTGGATCTTTGATCCAAAATTTTTTGATTACTTCTTTTGGTAACCATAGTAATATTAAAATAAAACATAAACATATACAATGAGTGCTGTAAGAGAATTATTATGGCGTATATGTGCACATGTTCAGCTTGAACAAAGATCAAAGATGGAAAGTCTTATATAACCATGTGTCTGAGGAAATTCTATACAAATTGAGGAGTGCTTGCAATGAACATCTTTAATTTATTTCGCTGGCGCTAAGTCTCTTTTTTTAAAAGAGATTGCTTGCATCTAACAATTGTCTTTTATTTCTTAAATACATTCCGAAAATAGCTAATAAAATATTTCAACAGCAAGTAATTGTAAAAGCAAAGGATACAATTAGCAGTGTTCACAGATGACAGAAAATGGGAAACATGCTGCATATGGGTTGAAAATAAAAGAAGAAGCAGGAAGAAAGCAGAAGTGTGGCCAATTATTGCCGCAGCCCATAGGACGAGACTGTAAGGTCAACCCTGGTCCTAGTTCTCAGCTTTGCAGTAGCCATCACTGGGGATAAAGGGTGAGAATCTGAATTCAGACCTACAAGTAAGCGCTATCTTTTTGCCTGATGTAGCTCAGTCTAAGGGCCTAGGATCCCTTTCTGTCACTGTGGAGTTAGAGAAAGCACAGTTCCTGAGCATTGCCCACGTCCTGGGCATGGAGCACAGGCTGCAAGCAAACAGCACAGCCAGTGCCCGCCAGAGTGTGTGGGGTTGGGAGTTGGGAAGACAGGGACCGAACAAAGGGAATAATATATAAGTCAATACATAACTACAAGTCGTCATATGTGCTGGGAAGGAAAATTACACCATGTATTCATTGATCACAATGCATGCAGTTGGGGTGGAAAATAGGAAGAGAAGACCTCTTTGAAGTGATGTTTCTGGTAGAGCCTCAAAGCAGTAGGAGCCACAGCCAGGAAAGAGGGGAGGGGAGGGAGGACCTAGGTGGGGGAGCAGCATGTGAGGTTGCTCAGGACAGAAAGGGCCTTCTGGAGACTGAGGGACAGCGGGTGCACAAGGCAGCAAGGGAAGGAAAGGAGCAGATAACATGGGGCCTTGGAACTGACGCTCAGACTTGGGTTTATCCTAAGGCAGTGGGTGGTCATCAAAGAGTTTTAAGCAAGAAGGGGATGATTTGTTCTCTCTTTTGCAAAAGGCCAGCAGTTTCCCTTCTCCCCTAGCCATACAATCCATCCCACGTTGCCTTTGCAAGTTTTTAGAAGGACAGTAAACTGAGAATGCATGGCTGTCTCCTGACCCTGCACCAAAATCTAGAAAATGAGAAAACACATTTTAGGCCGGGCGCAGTGGCTCATGCCTGTAATCCTAGCACTTTGGGAGGCCGAGGCGGACTGATCACGAGGTCAGGAGATCAAGACCATCCTGGCTAACACAGTGAAACCCCATCTCTACTAAAAATGCAAAAAATTAGCTGGGTGTGGCGGCGGGCGCCTGTAGTCCCAGCTACTTGGGAGGCTGAGCCAGGAGAACGGCGTGAACCCGGGAGGCGGAGCTTGCAGTGAGCCAAGATCGCGCCACTGCACTCCAGCCGGGCGACTGAGTGAGACTCTGTCTTGCACTCAAAGGAGGAGACTGTGAGGACTCTGGAGAGGCAAAGCCAGTGGGAATGAGAAGGGAATCAGAGGATGGGGGATGATGAGGGGGCAGGAGGGAGTGAAGGGAGACCAATAGGGAAGCTGCTGGTGCAATAGAGATCCTTCACAAAACCCACCCTCCCTCTGCCCAATTAGAGCCCAACAAAGGCCATGTATTTCCCAGGCTCCCTTGCAGGTTAGATGTGGCCAGCATGGGTTACCTTTGCTTGAGTAACAGGAGTGAAGTTGTTGTGCCCTTGTCCAAGCCCGGTCACCTGTTGTAGCCCTCCTGCCTCTCCTTGTAGGCCGCTAAGCCAGGGCAAGTGCAGTCTTGCAAACCCGGGATCCCAGGACTCAGGACTGTAACACAGGGCAAGAAGTCCTTGCCTTTGTCATCGAGTCACGTTATTGTGGGGTCACTTGTTATAGCAGCAGAGCCTTTCTTGCTGACTAATGAGAGCAGAGGAGCAGCCAGGCCTGCATCCTCCTCACCCCCAGTGGTACATTCATGGCAGGAACCTGGAATAACCACTGTGTCTAGACTCAAGTGTGCTCAGGGCAGAGCTCCTGGTGGTGAGTGATGCTCAGGATGGAGAGCCTGGCTGCGGAGACAGGCTGGTAGCTGGATACCACATCTCACTCACCAGGGCTGGCTATGTAATTTGCAGAGCCCAGTGCGAAATGAAAATGCAGGGCCCCTTATTCAAAAATTATTCAGAATTTCAAAAAGGTGACAGCCAAGTAATAAGCAAGCCCAAGACATTACTGAGTAAAAGTTCCTAAGAGACTACACAGCCAAGGCCCAGGAAACAGGCCTGTCCCACCCCACTACTATCCTGAAACAATAAGCTCCTGCCTGTGCAGCTGTCCCATTCCCAGCAGGCTGCACCCAGGAGCCTGTGAATGTCCATCAGGGCCTCAGCTGTAAGGAAGAGCCCTGAATCAAGGTTCACACTCATTGGAGGAGCAATCACCAGTATGACAAGAGGGACCAAAAACCAGCCTAACTCAGCAGAAAAGGGAGATAGCAGAGCAACCACCCCAGGACTCTAGGATGGGATCAAAGCCACTAAAAAAAAAAGAAGAAAAAGTAAAAGTCACTGCAGGAGAGCCTTAGTTTATTTCTACCCTGATATTTATAAATTGTGAGCAAGCAGGCTTAAATGACCTCTGAGTTTCCGTAAGCAATATTCCTTCACATAAAATCATAAACTAGAACAGGTTCCTTAGTGTGGTAGGCAAAAAGATGGCCCCAGGATGTCCATGTCCTAATCCCCACAGCCTGTGACTATGTCACCTGACTTGCAAAGTGGATTTTTGCAGATGTCAAGGGGCATGGAGCTTGAGATGGAGAGGCCAACCTAAATGATCCAGGTGAGCCTGCCCAATTTATTCGTGTGAATCCTGAAGAGAGGAGCTCCTTCCTCAGCTGTTCAGAAGGAGAGGGAGCCTGGCGGGCTCTGACCATGGAGGAATGGGCTATGAGCAGAGGAATGCAGCCAGGGGCCAGAAGAGGGATTCTCTGAGAGCCTCCAGGGGAACAGAGCCTGCCCACACCTTCATCTCAGTTTACACTTCTGACCTGCAGAAACTGTAAGATCATAAATCATGGATTTTTGCAGTTCTAAACTACCACATTTGCAGTAATTTATTACAGCAGCAATGGAAAACTAATACACTTAGGTTAGCAGTAACCAAAAAACACCAAAATTACTTTTCTTCACAAAATCCATTCTATGTTCGGCGGTGCATGTGGTGAGGCACTATTGAAGGCAAGAGCCAAATGATGTAAGAATGTAGTCTGCTCCCCCAAATTCTCAAATAGACAGGGGGATCTTTGTAACAGATGTAAATGAGCGAGAGAGCCCTGGTGGCTTTTGGTATCTTATCTCACCTTGTTTTTAAGGAGGCAAAGGGGTCCATTTCAAGCTGGGGGTGCCTGAGGGTGCTAACACCATGCCTGGGGGTACTGTTCCCAGAAGGCAATTTGAAGAGGAAACCTGGGTGAAGTATCAGTGCTAACTGATATTCATGTTTGTTTGTTTGTTTTGTTGTGGTTATATATGTGTGTGTGTGTGTATACACACATATGTATATGAATTTTCCATTGCATCTTTAAGGATGCAATTCAGTGGCATTGATTAAATTCATGATGTTGTGGTACGAGCACCATGATCTATTTCCACATTTTTCATCATCCCTAACAGAACAATATTCTACCTATTGAACAATAACTCCCGACACCCCCTCCCCCAGCTCCTTGCAGCCACCACTCCACTTCCTGTCTCTATGAATTTGTCTACTCCAGGGACCTCATGTAAGTGGAATCCTGCAGGGTTTGTCCTTCTGTGACTGGCTCCTTTCACTGAGCACAATGTTCTTATCCATGTTGGGCACGGGTCAGTGCTCCCTTCCTTACGGCTAATGCTCCATTGCGTGGATGCACCACGTTTTGTGTACTCATTCATCCATGAGGGGCACTGGGCTGGTCCTTCCCCTCAACTATGGTGAATACTGGCGATGGCTGTTGTGAATCCTGGTGCACAAGCATCAGACATTCCTGTTTTTAGTTCCAGGGACATGGGGTGCCTTCTCCCCCGGGAGGGTTGAAAGCTCCATGTCCCTGGGACATTATGAATGGCACATCTCCCTCCCCAAGTGGATGTAGTGTAGCGGGATTGATGGGGGAAGTTTAGGCACTGGCTGATTAAAATGTTTATAGAATGACTTATGGACTCGGAATTGCGGAGTTGGACGCACTTGAATTTTTTAGTTTTTTTTTTGATAATTAATAGTGGAATTGTAAGGCCTGTTTTTTTATCAGTCTCTCTAATTCCTTATCAATCTCGCTACATTTCAAGTAGACATGTAAAAAGTTAAGGCCAGAGGGCTGAATCAGGCCTAACCGATATAATTATTTTTCTAGTGTCCCTAGGAGTACATCTTGTCAGTCATTCTGTTCGGAGACCGTGAGAAAACCGCTGGTCTGGAACCCCAGATGTTCTGTGCAGTCCTTGGCTTGTTTTGCCTGGATACCAGAAGCAGCATTTGTGCGTGGGCCCAGCAGTGGCATCTGTCCCTGCACCGTCTTCAGGGCTGGCCCGGGCCCAGGTCCTCCTACTGCCGGGGAGTAGTGGCCGCAGCTCCAGGCTGAGGCCCGGCTCTGTCCACGGGGAACCACGCGTGGGTGCAGGCACTGGGTCTTGGATCACACATGCGCACTCCGAGCACAGCGCATTACTCTTTTCTCCTGCCCAGATGACTTTTTAAATAGAAAAATAACCCTGACTCTAACGTGTTCTCAGCCGGTGAACAATGGATACTTGCTGGATATCTGCAGGCAGCTTGGGCCTGTGGGGGAGGTTCCAGTGACTGCAACTCCCCGGGGTCTTGGAACACAGGACCCCAGCCTCCCAGCCCTACCTCCTTCCTTGGAGGGAGGGGAGGGCTGTGACCCCTTCCTGGGGGGCTGTGAACTGCTCCCTCCCAGGTCCCTCCCTCTTTCACTCTCCCCTCGGAGGACTAGGGGTCCGCAGGGGCAGGGGGATCACATAGGGTGGCACCTGTCACTACAGAGGAGTGCAGGGTTGCAGTAGCGGGGGCTGGGGTGCCTGGGGGACTCAGGAGCCGTGCGGGGAGAGTGCACTGGTGCGTGTGGGTCGAGGGAATGGTGACAGCGGGGGCGGGAGCTGAAAAGGCACGGGGGCGGCTAGGGGACCCTGCGCTGGAACTGCCGGCCCTCGCGCGCCCCTCGCGGGCCCCCCCGGGCCCCCGCCCGCCCGCGGCTGCTGCCGTCAGAGCCGCCTGCGTCAATGCTGCTCGGTGACACACACAGCTTTTTTTCTTCTGCTCCTTTTTCTCAATGAGAGGAGCCTAATGGGATTTTTATTATCAGACTCATAAATCAAACCTTTAGGCCGTCACGTCTGGCACGTGGACAACACCTCCGCTCCCCGCCCCCCGCGGCAAATGGAGGGGGCTAGAGCTGCGTTTTCCCCTTTTCAAGAAAATCTTCAAATATTTTATCTTTATGTTTTGAAAGTCGCAGCAATAAACAGCTCGGCTTGCTGTGGCTGGTGCAGCTCTATACGGATGCAGAGCTGGTCCTCCCGCTCCCTGGAAATGGTGTTGCAAAGTTGTTGGTTTTGCAAACAATAAAAGGGTAAAAAAAAGGAATTTGCAGGCAAATCGGTTGGTTAGAGGGAACCGACAGATATTTCAAGCTACTGCAACACAAATCTATGTAAACATTGCATCAGTGGGGGTTGTGGGCACAGACTTTGGAGCAGCCCTGCCCTGATGCTTGTGTTACTGACACAAAACAAAACCCCAGCCATGAATGCAAATCAAGGAGCAAAGACGTCAGCAACTAAGGCGATCTGGAGCGCTAGGAATCCTGAAAGCTTCTGCATTCTCATGGCTACTTGCCTGTAGATTTCTAATAAGATAAATCGGCACTGGTGTATCTAATTAATGGTTGTCCTCCAACAAGCCACTGGACAGCACTTATTAGCCATGGGAGATGGGAAGCCAGGTGAACCCCCAAAGGAATCTCGGTGCAGCCCCTTCCTCATTTTGGTCAGAGACTCAACCAGAGTGTGGAAGCGGAGCAAAGTCAAAGGGGGTCCAGGGACTAAGCTGTTGGGGCAAGGACCCTTGGAGAGGGAGGTCCCAGCTTCCAGAGTTGGACACAGAAAAATATGTTCCGCCTCTTGGGAATTGCCTCTTGTGAGCAGCCCTATATATTCAGGGGGTCATCTAACAGGGAACTGTGAAGGGTCTGCAAGCCTGTCATCTGGTCACTCTGAAGCCAGGTCTCCAGAGCTTCCCTGATGAAATTGTCCTGCCTGTGATGGGCGAGTGTTCCCGGAACCTTTGGGACAGCCTCTGCTGGCTCGCAGCTCATCAAAACTTCACAGAGCTCAAGGCATGGTCTTCCATTAAAAGCCTGGACCACATGTCAGGTGGGCAGAGGGCTACCGCTTTAGGGTAAAGTGGCTACAAGGAGAGTGGCCTGATATTTTGTATGTATTCATGATCATTTTAATTTCCTCTTCCCAGCCTGTGTTCTACATTTCTCCAGATGTCTTCAAAGGACATATAGGATGCCCAGGAGCAGAGTTGTTGGGTCTGTTCTTTCTAATTCCAGACCTTTCTGGTCTTGAGTCATGGTTTTCTCAGGGTCCAGTGAAAACAGCAGCGCTCCGGAGCTGCAGACCCAGGCTGGGAGCTGCCGCAGGGGCGCACTTGTCGGCCAGTAGCCACCGCCTAGGATCATTGCCCTGCGCAGTTGGACGGCTTCCACGCATCATCTAGTTCTCCCTGCATTCTAATAGCAGGACAAGTTCTCTGGATTTGTGTGAACTTTTTAAAAAAGTTAATAAGTCAATGATTGCCAGATGAGAGAGGCAGCTTATGTGTTTTTAAGAAGCATCAAACCCACCCCCGCCCCCTCCATATTCTTCCACCCCAGCAAAGGAGCCAGGAAAGCACTGCAAGGGGGAAGAGAGGGGCGGGAGGATCCGTGAGAGGAAAGATAAATATTTGCATCTTCACTTGTGTGCATCATTGGGGTGACCCGTGGGTGCCAAAGATGATGTATTTTATACTGAACATGGTATTGGCAATTTTGGGGTGCGCAATGAAAAAGAAATTGGTATGAGCACATCTACCCTTAAGACACGATTTCAAATATAACGTCCGTCATTCACGTCTAGACCCATATTCTGATATGAGTAGTAACTGTGCTAAGCAAAAGTAGATTAGGTGCAATAAATATAAGACCTATATTCCCATGTTGATTGATGGACTTCAGTGGAATATTCCTTTTTAGCAACCGATATATTTCATAAATGAGTTAACATTGGTCCCATTGCAATATGATTTTTTATACAAAATTAGAGAGGCTGACATAAGGAATGCTGCTAGAAAATTATTAGCTCACTTTTTACATCCAAGGGGGTGAAATGATACACTTTGGAAATTTGTACAAATAGACAAGTGGATAGATGTCGATGTCAGTGGGGAGAAACGGGGGGCCAGGTCCCCTTTTGAGGAGAGGAGATGGGCCCGGCGGGGGCGGAGGAGCGGGTCGCGCCGCTGACATTCCCAAGGACAAGATGGGGTTGGGCGCCTGCCGGTGGCCGACTCCGCCCCTGCCTCTCAGGGGTGCGCGTCATCCGCGCAGCCGCGGATCCTGGCCCGGGCAGCCACCGGTCCAGCCTTGTGCCCGGGAGCCGGACTCGGAGACGTCCACCCGGTGGAGAGATGCGAGGGAGCCGCGCAGACAGGGGCTGCTCACACGGAGAGCCCGGGAAGCCGGCAGGGCGCAGGCGGGGCGGGTCCCAGGGCAGAGCAGTGACCATCTGCGTCCTGCGTAGCGCTGCCACCAGGAGAGGAAAATCCATTGGAGGTTGTGCTGTGTGCGTTCTCCCAGGGGAAGCTCAGTATGCGCACTCCCTTCGTCCGCTTCAGGAGGACCGCACAATGTGTGGGTGTGTGTGTGCGCGCGCGTGCATGTGCCTGTGTGTGCATGTGTGTATGTGCGTGTGTGCGTATATGCGTATATGCGTGCGTGTGTGTGTGGCTCGTGCACATACGTAAGCACACCCTCGGTACATAGAAACTCACAGAAACATACAGTGATCCTGTATAAAGATTATGAGTCTAGAAAACATGTACTGCCTGTCACTTTTCTCGACTGTCACTGTGCCTTCTAGATATTTCGGTGTCCTCCGCGTGCTTCATTTTTATCAGACTCCTGGGTGTGTGCAAGGAGGGAACGCAGGCGCGGAACTCAGGCGCGGAAGATGTAGTTTGTGCATTAGGAAGCCTTCGCTGGAGCGCCACTGACATCTGCACCTCCGCGCTTGGCTCTGCTGCAATACATCAGACTGACTGCAGGATCACTGCCTCTTTGCTCTAATATATGTGCACTGCTGGTTAGGAAAATCCTCAGCCATACCGTGACTCTAGCTAGCTAGTCAATGTATTTTAATTTTATTAATTGAAAGGAAGGACTAAGGAGGGAATGCAAAGGAAACATGAAAAGATTTTACAAATTTTTAACTGCTTATTTTTCCAGATGGAAGGTTGAGACAGAACGAATAGAGAGACTTCATGGCTGCAGATGTTGATGCTTTAGCTAAATGAACAGCCAAACTCAGTTCTGTGAAATTGCATCATATTTCTTTTCCAGAAGACACAAATCTTTTGATTGTTGTACTTCTCTTTGTATATGTTACCGTTAAAAAAAAATTGAGGAAAAAATACTTTCATGTGATGTCAATTCTTAGATTTCATCCATCTCAATTATTTTGCAGGGCCTCACCACTTCACTTTCAGTGTGATGACATTTGCTTTTTAATGTATTGTCTTGTGTCGAGGTCATGGAAGATATGAATGAGGCAGGAAGATCGTTACAAATGAACCATAATTAATAAATATTAATAACATAGTTCTCATGGATTGTCAGGCAGCCCCCTAGAGTGCTGATTTGCTGGCGAGCTGTGGGGGTCACTCTGCAGGGGGACCGGGCAGGCCTAGAAGTAACTGTAGATTCCCCTTTGAGAACTTGTCACTGGGCTTGGCTATCCCAACGTTAATGCTCTTGCATGAGTAGAAGCAGCAGAATGTCCTGGAACCTCAAGGAGGGTTTGGGGATAGCAATGCCAACATGGGGAAACCACTGTAGAAGGAGAATGGTGGAGTTCTATCTTGGGACAGTATTAGCACCTGTCGGGGAGTGGACGTTGTGCCAATTTGCTAGGGTTGCCCTAACAAAGTCCTACAAAACCGGGAGGCTCAAAACAAAAGAAATAGCTTTTCTTACAGTCTGAAGGCTGGAAATCTGAAATGAAGGTGTCAGCAGGGCCAGGCTCCCTCTGAGACCCTATGTGGGTCCCCTCCAGCTTCTTCCAGCTCCTGGTCCTGGCAGACAATCCCGGCGTTCCTTGGCTTGTAGCTCATCACTAATCCCTGCCCTGCTGTCAAGGCTGTCTTCTTCCTGAGTGTCTCTATCTCTGACTCTTGTCCTCTTCTTAAGGGGACACCAGTTGTATTGGATTGAGACCTGCCCAAATGACCTCATCTTAACTTGATTACATCTGCAGAGACCTTATATTACAAATAAGGTCATATGGACAGGTGCTCATCTTTTCAAAGGACACAACAGGATCCACAACAGATGTTTTGGGATTGTACTTCTGCCTCAGCCAGTGAGGAACTTGTCCTGAGTTTCTCAAAAGAGGTGATGAAGAGTAACAGAGGGAATTGGGCCAGAGTTTCCACACTATCTAGCATTACAGCGTTCCGTGGCTGATGGCATTAACAGGTCAGCATTAGCAGCTGGAGGGAAAGCTGATGGGAGCCAGGACTGGAGGGGCGTCGACAGGGCAGATCTGCGGTGGTGAGGGTGGTGGCTCTCAGGCCGCCAAGAAAAACACCAGGAGCTGCAGGGCCCATGCCAGGGGAAGGAAGGGGTGTTGTGGGTCTTTAGGGCCTAGTGTTTCCCCAGATGGGGACTCCAGCCCACTGCTTTTCTTGTACCTGTTCCTCCTTTCCTTCTTCAGTGACGAGGTCTGGGGAAGCAAGAATGGACGTCCACATAATGAAGCACCAAGTTAATGGAAGGGATTGTGGATTTACTGAATCTTTCACTTCAGCCCTATGTGTGATGCGCTGTGTTGGGACTTCACGAGCAGGTACAATGGGTGTTAGCTTATAATAATAACACACAGTTAAAGCACAGCCGGGCCAGTGATATTTCCAGCTGTATTCCACAGGATCCTAGTGCTAAAACCAAAATATTGCAAAACTGAGGGAACACTGTCCAAAATAAACACTCGTCTTCTTCAGTTCTGTGTATTTGCTGTGTGTGTGCATTTTGTAAGGAGTTTCATTTGGGGAAAGGATTGAATAAATTAAATAATGCATTTATTCATTCAACAAATATGTGAGTGGGGTACTGTGGCTCACACCTGTAATCCCAGCTATTTGGGAGGCCAAGGCAGGTGGATCACCTGAGGTCAGGAGTTCGAAACCAGCCTGGCCAACATGGTGAAACCCCATCTCGACTAAAAATACCAAAAAAATTAGCCAGTTGTGGTGGTGCACGCCTGCATTCCCAGCTACTAGGTAGGCTGAGGCAGGAGAATTGCTTGAACCTGGGAGGCAGAGGTTGCAGTGAGCCGAGATTACACCACTGCACTCTAGCCTGGATGACAGAGCAAGACACCATCTCAAAAAAAAATGTAGATCCCTGTGCTTCAGGTACTACTAGGAGATATACCCACAAAAGAAATGAATAGTAATTCCTGCAAGTGTGGAACTACCATTCTATTGGGTGAGCAGCATATAATTAATGATAACAAATGAGAAAAATAGGTACTACGATGATAGAAGGTGACCTATGGCTCTGAGAAAAAGCAAACACAGCAGGATGATGGGAGACTAGGGCCATGAGGGTAGGCTCTATGGAGACGAGGCATTCAGCAGAGTTGGAACTGGTGAAGGAATCCACAATGTGGTGTCTGTGTAAAGAAGGTTCTGGGCTGAGGGATGAGCTGCTGTGATGACTTGATGGTGAGCATGTGCCCAGTGTGTTAGAGAAATGGCAAGGAGGCCAGAGTGGCCGAGGCAGAGGGGGCAGGAAATAGAAGCCAACACCCGAGGCAAACAGCAAGCCCTGCAGGTGCTTGCAAGGATTTTGGATTTTACTCTGAGTGAAACAGAGAGCCAGCCATTCCTTGGTGGCGCAAAGCATGATATGGTATGACATGCATTATAGAAGGATGTTTCTGGCCACAGGGAGGAAAATGGACTGGAGGGGCAGGTGGGAAGCAGGGAGACCCAGGAGGAGGCTACTGCAGGAATCCAAGTGAGGCGTGATGTTTCCTCAGAACAAGGCTGTAGCAGTGGGAATGGTAAAACGATGTCATATTCTGAGTCTATCTTGAAGATGAAGCTAATGAGATGTCCTGTGGGGCATCATGAAATAGAGGAGGCAGGAATGACTTTGAAGAAATGAAAGCTAAGCTTGAACATTTTCCTAGTCCATCTGGGCAGCTACAACAAATACTTTAGACTGGGCAATTTATAAACAACAGATATTGCTCACAGTTCTGGAGACTGAGAAGTCTATGATCAAGGTCTGCAGGTTCGAGGTCTGAAAGGGCCTCTGTGTTTCCTAGATGGTACCTTGTTGCTCTGTCCTCACATGGTAGATGAAATGAAAGGGAAAAACAGGCTCCCTCAAGCCTCTTTCTAAGGGCACTAACCCCATTATAATCACCTCGCAAAGTCCCAACCACTTAATACCATCACTTTGGCGGTTAGGATTTCAACATATGAATATGAGAGGAACATATACATTCAGACCATAGCAAACATTTTAGCAAGGAACTGAACGATATGAAAAGTAACACACTGCTGGGCACAGTGGCTGACATCTGTAATCCCAGCACTGTGGGAGGCTGAAGCAGGAGGATCACTTGAAGGCAGGAGTTTGAGACTAACCTAGGCAACGTTACAGATCCTGAGTCTACAAAATTTTTTCTTAAAAATTAACTGGACATGGTGGTGTGTGTCTGTAGTCCCAGCTACTCAGGAAGCTGAGGTGGGAGGATCTCTTGTGCCCAGGAGTTCAAGGTTGCAGTGAGCTATGATTGTGCCACTGTACTCCAGCCTGGGTGACAGCGCCAGACCCTGTCTCTAAAATAATAAATAAATAATTTTAACAGTAACACATTAATCTGAAAATGAACCAAAAGTCTATTTTAGATTTGGAAAACGCCATAATCAAAAGTAAGAAGCCAGTGGATGAGTCTAAAATTTAAAGCCAATGCACAGACACAGCGAAAGAGAAATTATTCAACAAGGAAGTGCATCAGGAGAAACTACTCAGACTAGAACACGTAGTGACCAAATATGAGGAATATCACAAAACATGAGAGATATTAAAAAGGTTGAAATTGGTTTACTAAAAATGCCAGAAAGACTAAAATTATCAAAAGGCGTACAGGAAACAATTGAACAGATAACGGCTAATAATTTCCCAGAACTGATGAAAAATCAATTCACAGATTCAGAAAACCCAGTGAATACTTAGCAGGATACATAAAACGATGCCCTGACCTAAACACAGCATACAAAAAGCGAGTAGACAGAGTTGCAAAAATGGACTATCTCCAAAGAAGAAAAGACTGACAGATGAATTCTCAAAAAATGAGAAAGGAAGCCTGAAGACAGGACGGACATCATCAAAGAAGGTGCTGAAATAATGGCCAATACTCAATAATGAAGTGAAAGAAAAATATTGTCATTCAAACAGTGACTGAAATTGTTTATCACCACAGACTCACACTAAGGGACCTTCTAGACAATGGGACTCTGTTATGATTGGAACGTGGGGCATGACCTACCTTGTTTGGCACAGATTCTCCCCACATTTCCACCTGAGCAAAGGAAAACGACCTTAGATGAGAGGCAAAAATGCTGGAAGGAAGAGCAAATGAAGAAATATATGAGTAAGTCTAAGTTAAGTTTCATGTTATGGTACAAAAACAATAATGTATTTTGAGATTAAAATATAGTATTAAAACTCGTCAAGATAATACTATGTAAGCTGAGATCAGGGTAAATGAAATTAAAAGTACTGTAAGATCCATCTGAGTGTCTGAGTAAGGATAAAATTATTGATTAGCATAAGGGTGTGATTAGCTATGGATGCATTCTGTCTTATCAGAAGGAACACTTGAAGGTGGAGACCTTTTAGTGAGAAACATGGATAATTTCAATTTGCTTTAAAAGGCATCCACCCAGAAGTATTATTTAAATACTACCCCATGCATCCTTAACCACTCTCAGACTAAAGGATGCTGTTGTCAAGTTGCAATAAAAAAATCTTGTTTACGATTTTTTTCTGTAGTTGGGTTTTGATTTGACGGCATCAGCCAGTTCCACAATACATGGGACGATGTTATCATTGGAAAGTGGGGCATGAGCTACCTTGTTTGGTACAGACTCCTCCCACATTTCCAGCCATCATCCTTGAAGTAGTCTTTCACCAGTATCTCAGTAGTTGCATATGACACTGTCGTCTTACGCACCTAAATTGCTCCTTTATAAGAAGCCCCATAATGTGCCAATGTTTATTTGTGAAATGCTGACCATCTGCTTCTGTTGGGCTTTTCTTTCAGTAACTCTTTTCTTCAGAGAATTCTGTTTGGCCTTTTTAAGCTTAACTTTTTATGTTTTATATACAGATGCCACCAGAGTTTTGGTGACTTCATTGCTATATTACCTAGTGCATCACTGCAAATAATATTCTCTGACTTTAGCACTTTACCACTGATTTGGCTACCAAACTAATGACAGCATATGAAAGATCATACTTCCAAATAAAGCTGTTTATTTAAGGCCAAATAAATAAACAGACCTAATCATAGGACTACAGAATATTTCCCCTTTCCCTACACCTTAATCACCTCATTACTAAAAGCCTATTTACTGTTGTTCCTTTTACCTAGATTTTACTTACAGATCCTGGGCAGGGAGAATGTAATGAGTCAAGAGTGCAGTCATCCATCCCCAGGTCATGCCAGGAAGGAATGGAGGGCCAGGCAGAGAGAGAGTAAAGCCTGTGGCAACCAGCAGGGAGTAGAGTGTGGATCACTTTAAGATTACTGGCAAATGTCTGATTAGTTTGTTTAAAGGAAACAGCAGGAAAGTGGGAGCCCAGTCTGCTAGGCAGGAGAGATGCCTCTAAGTTCTCATCTCTGGCCACCAGCTTAAGCCATTTTGGTGTGGTGTAGAACAGAAACTGTGCCAGGGTTAGCTGAGTCGTTCCTCTGGATAAGAAAGTTAAATTTGTATTCAAAATGGATGCCAAGGAAACATAAAAATTGTAAGAATTCATTACAATCTGGTCAATATAAGAAATCAAATGCATTTTTATAAACTAACAGTGAACACTTGGAAAATTAAATTTTTAAAAATCCATGATTACGATAGCAAAAAAAAGCATGCAAAAATGTGCAAGACTTGAACACTGAAAATTACAGACTACTTCTGAGAGGACTCAAACAATACTTCCATTTATATGTATGTTCTTGGACTGGCAAATTCAATATTGAGATGTTAATTCTCCTGTGCTGGTCAAAACAATTCCAATCCAACTCCCAGCATACTTTTTTAGAAATTGACAAACCAATTCTAAAGTGTATGTGAGTATGCAAGGGACCTGGAGAAACAAAGCAGTTTTCAAAAAAAAGAACAAAGTTGAAAAACTTACGTTACCTGATTTTAAGACACACAATAAAGCAACAATAAACAAGATAATGTGGTACTGGTATAAGGATAGACATATAAATCAATGGAACAGAATTAATAATTTATAAATTGTGATGGTTAATATTAGGTGTCAGTTTGACTGGATCGAGGATGCCTAGGTGGCTGATAAAGTATTGTTTCTGGGTGTCTGTGAGAATGTTGCCAGAGGAGCTTGACATTTGAGTCAGTGAACTAGGAGAGGAAGACCCACCCTCAGTGTGGGTGGGCACCATCCAATTGGCTGCCAGCATGACTCCAACAAAGCAGGCAGAAGAAGGTGGGATAAGCCAGCTTACTGAGTCTTCTGGGCTTCATCTTTCTGCCCTGCTGGATGCTTCCTTCTGTTCCTCCTGCTTGGACACCAGACTCCAGGTTCTTCAGCTTTTGGACTTTTAGACTTACACCAGTGGTTTGCCAGGGGATCTTTGTGGCCTTCAGCCACAGACTGAAGGCTGCACTGTTGGCTTCCCTGCTTTTGAGGCGTTTGGACTTGAACTGGGCCACTACTGGCTTCCTACCTCCTTAGCTTGCAGACAGCTTATCATGGGGCTTCACCTTGTGATCGCATGAGCCAGTTCTCCCTAATAAACTCCCTTGCATGTGTGTGTGTGTGTGTGTGTGTGTGTGTGTGTGTGTGTGTGTGTATCCTATTGTTTTTGCCCCTCTGAAGAACTCTAATACATAAATGAACTCATATTTAACATGGTGCATTGATTTTGAACAAAGAGGGCAAGATAATTCAACAAGTAATAGAAAATCTTTTCAATATGTGAGTCTAGATTAAATAAATACCTGTATAAAAAATAAACTTAGACTCTTACGTTAAACTATACACAGAAATTAATTACTAATGGATCATAGACTTAAATGTAAGAACTAAAACCATAAAACATCTGGAAGGAAACAAAAGAAAATCTTCACAATCTTTAGGTAGATAATTATTTCTTAGGACAGAAAAAGCCCAAATCATAGAAGAAAAATGGAAAATTGAACTTTGCCAAAATTTTTAGATTTGTTTATCATATAACAGTGTTAAGAAAATAAAACGCAAGCCAAAGACTGAAAGAAATGCTTGCTTGCAAAACATAAATCTGATGAAGTAGGAAAGTACTTGACAAATTACATATTAGGTTGGTGCAAAAGTAATTGTGGGTTTTGCCATTACTTTCAATAGCAAAAACCACAATTACGTTTGCATTTGCCTATATCCAGATTGTAGAAAGAACAATTAAATAATAATAAGACAAACAACTCTGCTTAATAATGGGCAAAATAGTTCAATGGAATCCATAAAAAATAATTGTACTATTAATATGCACATCAAAAGATGCTCAACATGGTGATTAGAACAGCTCAAAGCAAACATACCATGAAATAACACTACACACTCACTGGCGTAAAGTCAGAAACACTGGAAATACCAAATACTGATGAGGATGCTGAGCTATTAGAACCTTCACACGGTGCATGTGAGAATGGAAAACCATACAGACACTTTGGAAAACAATTTATCAATCTATTTAAAAATTAAACATATATTACTTACATAGTCCAGCAGTTCCACTTCTAGAGAAATTAAAACATGTGTCTCTGCACAAAGACTTGTATGTGTGTGTTAATAACAGCATTACTCATAAAAGCCAAAAAAAAGATATAATTCAAACGTGCATCAGCTATTAAATGGATAAACAGACTGTGGTAAATCCATTCAATGGAATCTTAATTTGGTATATATATAAAACAGTTACATATATATTCATATATTTTATATTTTTATTATCTTTATATATTGTATTTATTTATAAATGTATATATTTGTACATTTATATATTATATTTATATATAATGTGTAATGTATAAACATGTAAATTTATTCACTGATCCACCTACTGTTGTGTTGGTTTCACTTCCTGAACACCTCATACTAATGTAGAAGACATTCTCTTGTGTCTAGCTCTTTCCAGTAACTACGATGTTTTTGAGATCCATTCATACTGTTGTGGTTATCACTGTTTTTTATATATATAAAAATATGTAAATTTATATATAAATAGAATTAGGTTTATAAATGTATATATTTTATTTATATATAAATATATAATATAGTTATCTATATTACAAATGTATTAAATATCTATTTATGTATAATATAATATAATAATTTATGTATAAATATAATATAATATATTTTATATGTTGTATATTAAATGCATAATATATGTTATGTATAAAATATGTACTTTTATATATTTATGTAAATATAAGTATTTGTATAAATACATGTATCATATAAATTATATTTATATTTACATAAATAATATAATACATAATTAATATATAAAATTTATATAAAATTATATATAATTATATGTAATTATATGTTTATATATTATGTATTATGTATAATCTATAAATTTTATATTATATGTAAATATACAAATAAAATATATATTTATATGTAATATATAATAAATGTATATATTTATAAATATATGAATAGAATATATATTTACTTAATATTTATTTATTATATTAATAAATAAATACAATATATATTTATATATAACATAAATACATGTAATATTATCATATATAATTTATGCAAATATATAGTTATATAATATATAAATATAATATATAATTATAATAATATATAATATATAACATTATGATATATAATTTATATATAAATATAAAAATAAATATGTATTTATATATAAACCTGTATGTTTATATAAGCTTATGTATGTTTATAATATATAAATGATGTTTATAAATTTATAATATATAAACTTATAAATATATAAATTTATAAACATCATTTACATATTTTATTTATATACAGATTTATATATGTATAGATATAAAACAGTGATAACCACAACAGTATGAATGAATCTCAAAAACATCATAGTCGCTGGAAGAAGTTAGACACAAAAGAATGTCCTCTATACTGGCATGAAATGGTCAAGAAGTGAAACCAACACACAACAGTAGGTGGATCAGCGGTGGCCTGGAGCCTGTTGAGGGTCGTGACTTCAGGGAGGCATGAGGTCACTGCAATGCTGTTCACCTTTCCCAAAACTCATGAGACTGTACACTAAGGATGTGGAAGCTCCACAACATGTAAATCATTTTTCAATAAAGCTATTTTAAAAATACTTCCCACAAAGAAAACTTCATGCCCAAAAGACTCCAATAGTGAAGTTTAAAATATTTAGGGGAAAAAATAACACCAATCTACCATAAACCTTTTCAGAAAATAGGAGACTAGCATACGCTCCTATGACCCAGCAATTCCACTCCCTGGTATTTCCCCAGGAGAAATGAAAGCACATGTACAGTTACATGTTCACAGCTTCCTTCATAAGCAGCCCCAAACCAGAATCAACCTGAGTGTCCATTAAGGGGCATGGTCCCTGCATACAGTGGAATACTAGTCAGCTTCTACCGCGAGCAGGAGTAAATTGCTTATAAACATGACATCATGGACATCTTAGTTTAGGCTGCTGTAATAGAAATACCATAGACCAGGGGACTTAACACACATTTATTTGTCACAGTTCTGGAACTGAAAATCCAAAATTAAGGTGCTTGTGGATTCGATGTCTGGAAAGCACTGTTTCCTGGATTTCTGATGGCCACCACCTTATTATTTTCTTGCAGGGTGGACTGCAGAGGGGGAGAGAGAGAGAGAGATGGGGGAGGGGAGAGCTCTGTGCAGCAGCGCCCAGGTAGGGGAGGCAGGTGCCTGCAACCCCAAAGCCTGAGGGCATGTTAAAGTGCTCCCTTAGCTCTGCCATCCATGGATGGTAGTGTATTATCAGCTCAGCTGGCCCTTTGCCTCATCCTTTGGGGCAGCTGACCTCTGCCAGCCAAGGCAAAGGGCCAGTGTGACAGCCTTTTTGTGTATCTATACTCAGTGGGTCCTGAGCTCTTGTCCAGCATCCGAGAAGAATGAGGTCACATGGACACTTGAAGGATGGTGAAGGTGGAGAATTTTATTTAGCAATAGAAATGGCTCTCAGCAGAGAGGGGAGCTGGAGAGGGGTTGGGACAAGCAGGTCATCTTCCCCAAGAGTCAGGCTAATTCTTCCCTGAAGTCAAGCCATCTCTCCTGTGAAGTCCATCTGTCTCTTTGAAGTCAAGTTGTCTCTTTCCAGTCAAGCTGCTTCTCTCTCCAGTCAACCTGCTTCTCTCTCCTCTACCGACTGAGTCTGGGGTCTTTATAGGCACAGGATGGGGGTGGGGCTGGTTTTAGGCAGTTTGGGGAAAGGCAATGTTTGATTGGCAAAAGGCATTATTCAGAAAGAACCAATTGGAAAAGAATGGGCAAACAGCAATAGAAGTTCCCACTTCGGGTTGTGGTATCAGGCTTTTTGCTTTGAAGGTGGTGTTTCACTGGGGACCCACCCCTGTCTGCCTAGACTTTCTCTGCCTCCTGCCTCTATCAGTACCATCACCTTGGGACCCGGGCTTCAAGCTGTGAATCTGAGGGAGACACAAACAATCAGGCCATAGCAATGGATGAATCTCAAAAACATACTGTGTTGCCACAGAAGCCTGAACCAACAAAGTCCAAAGTGTATGATTCCATCATCAAAAATGCTAGAGAGGGCCGGGCGCGGTGGCTCAAGCCTGTAATCCCAGCACTTTGGGAGGCCGAGACGGGCGGATCACGAGGTCAGGAGATGGAGACCATCCTGGCTAACACGGTGAAACCCCGTCTCTACTAAAAATACAAAAACTAGCTGGGCGAGGTGGTGGGCGCCTGTAGTCCCAGCTACTCGGGAGGCTGAGGCAGGAGAATGGCGTAAACCCGGGAGGTGGAGCTTGCAGTGAGCTGAGATCTGGCCACTGCACTCCAGTCCGGGCGACAGAGCGAGACTCCGCCTCAAAAAAAAAAAAAAAAAAAAAAAAAAATGCTAGAGAGGAGCATTCCAACCACCAAAAGCCGACCCATCCTCGCCTGAAGTGGAGAGCTGATTGCGATGGAACTTTCTGGGTCCAGGGAAATATTCTATCACTGTATTATGGTGTGGTTACACTGATGTAGACTTTTGTCAAAGCTGATTCACATGTCCACTTCAGTGGGGCATGTTTCCAAGTGTGCAAATTACATTTTCCCAAAGTTAAACTCAAGTTGATGGACTTATTTTGAAAAGAAAATAAGTGACAGTAAACAGCCTGAGTCACTAAGCTAGGCTCTAAGTAACGTGCCAGGTGACATGCCTTCGGGCCCAGTCAGGGCATGCTTCTGGGAGGACTGGCCCAGGGCCAGGGCAGCGTGGTACTAGACACTTCAACCGGAAGTGCTTGGAAGAAACCATCGCAGGCTCTTCCAGGTCACACTGAAATCGATCTCCAATAAAAGAGAAGGGAGACACCAGTTAGCCAGCAGCCAGAGGACCCTGTCCTCATCCTATTTCCCTGTCCTGTGCCTTCTACTTGGCACTATGCAGATTTTAGGAGAAATGAAATAGCAAGGCCATGGAGAGCAAAGCATTGGTGTGGGCCTGCTTCTCCCCGTCCCTCAGCCGCACACCCGAGTCTGCCCCTTGCTTGGGGTTTCTCCCCGCCCCTCAGCCGCACACCCGAGTCTGCCCCTTGCTTGGGGACCCTCCCAGCTGTGAGCCCCAGAGGCGGGTGAGGAGTCTACCCGTTCCGTGCTCGGCCAGCCCAGCGTCCCCTCTGAGGCTAAGCTGGCCTGCCTGCCCCTGCTTCTGCTTCCATAGCCTTCTCTTTCATCATAGCGTTGGGTGGAGTCATAGAGACCTCAAGCCCCTAAAAAGCAAACATACTCAAACTTTGCCACAGCCCACATTAAATACAATTAAATATATACGGGCTGAGTTAAATTGCAGGTAACCAATTGCCATGTTATATTCGTGGGCATTTAGTTAAACATTTATTTATTTCAAGTTTTCCCACCCACAAATTAGAACCAACTTTTTTTCCTTTGTAAGTTCCTAGAAACCTCAAAACCTCTGGGATAGCAGGGTTTCTCTATCGACCATGCCTCATCTATAAAATGGAGAATGGTCTTTCCTTGCCACATACAGACCTCTGGCTGCCTGCTTAGCTTTTTTTTTTTTTTTTTTTTTTTTTTTTTGAAAGCTTCCACTTCATTGAAACCGAGCTCCTATGAAGAGCGCCAGAGAGCCGTGGGGCGTGGGCGGAGGTGTGGGAGGGTGAGCGGGTTCTCCAGCCCTGGCTGCACACACCTTGATGAGCAGCCTCTCAGCCCCAGCTCCCAGCGTAGACAGATGTCTGGGGACCCATTGCATGCACAGGCAGAGTCCAAGGCTCTGCTTTCTAACCAGTGCCCCGGCAGTGCTGTGGTCTTAGGTTGGGCTCCTTCCAGGCAGGCTCCTGCCTCCAGGCTGGGCTCCTGCCTCCTCCTGGCTTCTCGCTTACTTAACTGAGGAAGGGCTCCCAGGGGAAGCTGCCAGGGATTGGGGAGCAGGAGAGGCCAGGAGGGGAGTGAAGTCAAGATATGAGAACAGCTGGAGACTCACTCTGGCCTGGCTCAATCATAGCGTTGGGTGGAGTCATAGAGACCTCAAGCCCCTAAAAAGCAAACATACTCAAACTTTGCCACAGCCCACATTGGGCAAGCCCTGGCTCAAGGGAAGGCTTGGAACCAGCATCCCACCTCAGGGCTGGTCCTGCCTGGAGGCAGAGTCTGAGAGCTCTCAGACCCCGCTGGGCAATTCTCCTGCAGCTGTGAGCCATTCACATGGTCACGCACAGGTGCCCTGGCCTAGTAAAGGCAACCTGGACACCCACAGCTCCCCAGAGCTGCAGATGTAAAGACCACACTGTGAGGAGAGCTCTGGTTCCTAAAGCCAGTTCTTAGATGGCTGCCACACCAAGTGCGGACCTTCTACCACTAACATTTTCCAGGAACCACTCCCAAGGAAAAGGTCATTTTTAGGCGCTTCCCCGGGGTTCCAATTGCAATGAAGTTTGAGATGCGCTAAATTTTAGCTAGTGTTTCACGGACTCTGACTCCTGCCCACGAATGAGTGTCTGCACGGTGTTTCTCACCACTCCCTGCTCTGCCATGCCCAGGCTAGCTAGCTACCACGTGGAGCACGTAGGCTCCACTCCACACTGTTGCCCTCAGCGGGGTGCTGCCCACATCACACATCCCTGTCACAGCTGGATGCTGGAGCCACATTCCCAATGCCCCCGAGAGCCCAAGAGCCAGAGTTTTTGGCTGCAGGGAGACCCTCTCTCCCCTTTGTAATAATACACTTTGTAAAGCAGAGGTTGTGTGAGCCTAAATGGTGGTTTTAGTGAAACATCTTTTTAGGTCTTTATCAGACCAAGGCAGATGTGATCCTGGAGAGGTAAGGGGGCGCATTTATCCAAGTGACAATGTTCTCAGCTTTTCCCACACCTCCTGCGATGTAAGGTCTGAGCACCAGGTCGGTCTCTCTTGGGAGACTCCTCATGCAAATAAAGTCCTGGCAGCCTCCAAGCTGGGTCCTCAGACATCCCCAGATAGATGCAGATACTCAAGCTTCAGTGAGAAAGTCAAAGAAACGGATTCTGTCCCTTTCCTGGGTTCAGGAGGTGACCATGAGTAAATCTCTCATCTTCCTCCCTCTCATACTTTTTACCAGAAAGAACAACTTCCTGTAACACATAGAGTGTTAGTCGTGGTTGCTTTAGGACAGAAAGACTGTGTGTGTGTGTACGTGTGCTTTTTACTTTACACATCTTTATACACTCCAAATTGTCTACAATGAAAGAAAGAGAGCTTCTGTCTCTGCAGGCAGAGGGCACACAGCAGAGATGGTTTCTTTTTTTTTTTTTGAGACGGAGTCTCGCTCTGTCGCCCTGGCTGGAGTGCAGTGGCCGGATCTCAGCTCACTGCAAGCTCTGCCTCCCGGGTTCCCGCCATTCTCCTGCCTCAGCCTCCCGAGTAGCTGGGACTACAGGCGCCCGCCACCTCGCCGGCTAGTTTTTTTTTGTATTTTTTAGTAGAGACGGGGTTTCACCGTGTTAGCCAGGGTGGTCTCGATCTCCTGACCTCGTGATCCGCCCGTCTCGGCCTCCCAAAGTGCTGGGATTACAGGCTTGAGCCACCGCGCCCGGCCTAGAGATGGCTTCTAAGAGCAAGGGCTAGGTGAGGAAAGGTAGGAGCCAGGCATTTCTCGGCGTCCATACTGAGGGGCGTGTGAGTTAAGTCTCGTGAACACCTCTCTTTGAAATCTTTCCATGTGTGAATGAAAAATTAAGAGCTTGGGCACTAAGAAGTCTTGTAAAAATGTTTTCCTGAATTCAGCCTGCTACATTTGCTATAGAAAACAAGAATAATGAAAACCTCAGAGCTTCGCATGTGCTGTTAAGAAATTATCTCTAGATTGATAATTATTCCCCTAAAATGAAATGTCTTGTCTGATGGGAATTATCTGTTTGTTATACTGTTGAATATCCCACAAGCTACATGTGATTTCTCCTGACATTCTCAGGTGAAAGATCGGAAAAGCAGAGCAGGAATTGGTTTCATGCATTTTCCAAATCCCTATAAAATGCTCGGGCTGGGTTTGATGCTGGTTACTTCATCTGTAGTAACTCAAAGTGCAGGTCTGTTTTTCACAGGTGGATTTTATAAGCAGGTCTGAGTAACAAGATGAGAAGCGCAGATTTAACTCTTATCCTATTAATCTTGTCAATGCAGACACCAAGTTGGATGTGTAAGATTTTAAGAAATTGAGGATTTGTAGTTTAGCTGTCTTCTCTGATCCCATATCTGATGGCTAATAATGTTCTTCGGCCACTCTTTGGTGGAGATAAAAAGCCCAGGGAGTGTTGCTCTCAGATGACAACACATTATCCCCCACGGATACACAAAAAAGAGGCAGTAGAGTAGAGTATCAGGGAAAGAGGACGTGGCTAACAGGGCGGATAGCACCTTCCCTCCATCGCCCACCAGCTGTGGGCTTCCGTGTACGTCACATCACGGTTGAAGGTGTGGATTACAACAAACTGAATCCCCTTCTCACTTCTAAAATCCCACTCTTATCTTGAGAATGTTATTTCTTTAATGATGGAAAATAGAAAATAAATTTCAACTAAAAAGGTCAGAGTTTTATAAAAAGCAGGCAACTGTAACAAATGTGGAAATACAATATAATATCTGACTCATCTAGATCTAGATCCTTTCCTTAAACCCTAAAACAGATGCCTGCAGTGTGTAAACAATACAACATTTACACATAGAAAAGAATCCTAAAGTTAGAATAATGAAAAAAATGTAATCCCTGCAGGACCTTAAATTTGTAATGAGCTGGAAGCGGAGAGACAATTCTGCAGTGGTCTTCTGGGTTTCTGAATGTCTTGCACATGAGACACTGACAGCCTTGGTTCTGAACGACCTTTTCAAGGATGTTTGTTTAGAAACTCCTTCCTGGGCGACCGGTAGGCATGCTTACTGCCCACTGTAATAGAGACCCCTCAGGGCAAACGACATGCATGCCCATTGTAAACGTGTGACATTTCCTAAATCAGGGTTCTGCTCCTGTATTGCAAATAATGGCAAGTTCATTCTCTTGTCTCGTTTGTGGGGGACGAGCTGCTGGCTACCTCGAATGCTGTGAAAAGAAGCTGTCCTTCCTCTCAGTGAGCATCCATGGAAACGCGCAGGCTGGTTTGTGAGCCTCCAAGGAGGGAAAGTCCCAAACACCTCGCCCTTCTTGATTGAAAGCTGAATTTTCACAGCACACCTCTGGGAATCACTGAAATTACAGCCATAATGATTCATAGGTTTCCTCTTCCTCGTAAGTTTTCAAATAGCTGTGCCCTTGTGAGACCGATGCTGTACGTTGTTTACCACTTTGATCCTTCACCTCCAGATGTATAAATACAGATAATGGTGTAATCCTCATAGGAGCTTTGCCTGTGATGTCACACATGGGAACACCTAGATGGCACCTGGATGTGACAGTCACTCCATTTTCATGTGTGGATTTTCAATTTGAAATGTCATCAAAATTTATATTAATGATCACAATGGGAAAAAGAGATGAGATTTACCGTTCAACCTAGAAAAACAAAAAGTTGAAAAACATACATTTCTCATTTAAAAATGAATTTAAAAGCTATTGATTGCTTAAAGCAAAAATAATACAATATGTTGTGAGGTTAACAACTTATGAAAAAGGAAAATATATCAGAATACAAGCAAAAAGGACAAAGAGGGAGAAAATGAGAATAAATTACTTTAAGTTTCTTCCATATGCCTAATATCATATTGTCATAACAACATACTATAACATGCTTGATGCTATTGCAAGGCAGATTTGGTAAATTTAAGATAAATAAGATAAATAGGTGTTCTCAGAGCAACTGTGCATATAAACAAAAGCTATATGGCTAATAAACAAGTTATGGCAATAAAATTAAATTCTTAATAACAAGTCAAGGTAAAAGAGACAGGAAAAGAGAGGAATAGTGAAATAACACATGGAACAAATGAAGAACAAATAACAAGATAGTAGATTTAAACCCAAACATATTGATAACCAGAGTAAATGTAAATGGTCTACACCAGTTATCTCTACCAAGGGTCAGATAGTATAAACAGTTATGCCTTGCATGCAGTGTAACCTGTGCTGCTGCAATAGCAGCAATATATAATAATTACATATTTATACTATATAATTTATATATAACATATATATGCATTTATTATATATGTCATATAATTTATAAATATATGTTATGTATAAATACATTTATAGTCAAAATATATACTTATCAATATATATTAATATAGTCTATAATAGATATCACATTATATCAAAATATATTCTATGTATATATGTATATGTAATATATTAATATTGCATTATAGATAAATATATTACATAATATAAATATATTGATTAATATATAAATATAGAGCTATATATTTAGTTATATATAAATATATTATATAAATATAGAATATATAGTATATATTTATATTATGTATAAACATATTATGTATTCTATTTATGAGATATTTAAATATATTTATATCATCATATAATATAGCATATTTATATACATAAAATATATATTTTATATAATATTATTTATATAATATATAATAATTATATATAATATACATTATAAATAATATACATTATAAATATTTTAGTTATATTACGATACAATAATATATTAAATTATATAATTATATAATATATTAGAATTAAATATTTTAAATATATAAATCTGGGGTAAGAGTCGGTTTATAGTTATAAATATATTGATAATGTATATATTTATCTAATATATTGTATTTAATATAGATTATAATTATATATTAATATTAAATATATCGTTTTATATATTATATAATATACTTTTATACATTTATATAAAATTAAATATATACATATTATTATGTAATATAATATATAAATATATTTATTGCTAAATAATAAATATATGTGAATATATTATCATAAATTATTATTTATATAATATAATTATATATTATAACAGTATACTTCTGCTGTTGTAAAAATATCAGCTATAGACGTTTCACAAAGGAATAAACAAGACTGTTGTTTTCATAAACTTATTTATACAACCAGGTGGCAGGATGTGGCCCAGGGGCCGTAGTTTGCTGACTTCTAGTCTAAACGGTCTAGTCAAAAGCAAATCAAAACATCTATCTAGCTAGAGAGAGATATGTAAATAAATACACTGAGAGACTAATAGTAAAATATTGGGGAAAAAAATGCATTATTTGAACGTCAATCAAAAGAATGCTGAAGTGGCAAGGTTAACATTAGACAAAGTAGATTTCAGAGCAAAGAATTTTACTGTGAATAGGATCATTTTTTAATCATTTTTTAGTGATATAGGAGTCAATTCATCATAAAAACATAACAATGCTAAATTGGTATGCACTTAACAGGTTTTCAAACTCCTTGAAGCAAAAACTGATAAAACAAAAAAGTATATAAATTCATATAAATTCCAAGTATAATTGGAGCTTGCAACTCATCTCTCTCAATAATTAACAGAACAAATAAGCAAAAGAGTAATAAGGTTATTAAAAGACCTGAGAAGCACTAAATGTCGACTCGTCTTCACTGGCACCCAGAAAACCAACCCCAGTTGCAAACTACACATTTATTTCAAGTCCACATGGAACACTTACCAAGATAGACCACACTCAGAAGCCAGAAAAATAAGTGCTCATAATTTGAAAGGATGTGAATTATACAAAGCATATTCTCTGGAAAAAATGGAATAATTAGAAGTAAATACAGAAATATATTATGCTGGGTAATCGTCCAAATAGTTGAAATTGAATAATCTCTGCTAAATGCTCTCCTAAATTTCTAATTTCTCTGCACATTGAAATCAAAAGGGAAATGATAAAAAAAACATTTAGAGATTCTGATTAAACAATATAGAAAAAAGCATATCAAAATGTGTGAGATGCAGCTAAACCGTGCTTAAAAGGAAAATTATAACACGAAATGTTATAGCAGAATAAAAAAAAATGCTTCTAATCAACTACTGAAACTTATCTATAAGAAAACTAAGTCATGGGTGAGGGCTTCCAGTAGGGCGGAGTGAGAAGCTCAACAATCTCTTCCCCGCCAAAAAAGCACCAGGGACATTGCACATAACTATTTAAAACGGAAAAAAAAAAAAAAAAAAAACCCCACTAAGTTCAGGGCCCTGGAAATTGGCCTGAAGCATCCAACACATTGGAAGATGTGATTCATGGAAACTTGTGGAACTTCAGGTAAGACAGTGGAAGACCTAGGATTCCTGCCTGACCCCATCCCTCTCTAGCTCTTATGGGTTAGGCAGTTTCTACCAGTTTGGGGGCTAGTCCTAGAAACCAGTAAACTTGCTGCCAGAGGGAGCTAATTTGATTTGGAGTAGAATGCAAAACAAACAAACAAACAACAAAATGTCGCTGGGGTTTGTTGGCGGGGGAAGAGGATTTGTTGAGCCTCTCACTCTGCCCTACCTGAAGCCCTAAGCCATTACGTAGTTTTCTTTTCTTTTCTTTTTTTTTTTTAAATATATTATACTTTACTTCTAGGGTTACATGTGCATAACGTGCAGGTTTGTTACATATGTATACTTGTGCCATGTTGGTGTGCTGAAACCCATCAACTCGTCAGCACCCATCAACTCATCATTTACATGAGGTATAACTCCAATGCAATCCCTCCCCCCTCCCCACTCCCATGATAGGCCCTGGTGTGTGATGTTCCCCTTCCCAAGTCCAAGTGATCTCATTGTTCAGTTCCCACCTATGAGTGAGAACATGCGGTGTTTGGTTTTCTGTTCTTGCGATAGTTTGCTGAGAATGATGGTTTCCAGCTGCATCCATGTCTCTACAAAGGACACAAACTCATCCTTTTTTATGGCTGCATAGTATTCCATGGTGTATATGTGCCACATTTTCTTAATCCAGTCTGTCACTGATGGACATTTGGGTTGATTCCAAGTCTTTGCTATTGTGAATAGTGCCGCAATAAACATACGTGTGCATGTGTCTTTATAGCAGCATGATTTATAATCCTTTGGGTATATACCCAATAATGGGATGGCTGGGTCATATGGTACATCTAGTTCTAGATCCTTGAGGAATCGCCATACTGTTTTCCATAATGGTTGAACTAGTTTACAATCCCACCAACAGTGTAAAAGTGTCCCTATTTCTCCATATCCTCTCCAGCACCTGTTGTTTCCTGACTTTTTAATGATTGCCATTCTAACTGGTGTGAGATGGTATCTCATTGTGGTTTTGATTTGCATTTCTCTGATGGCCAGTAATGATGAGCATTTTTTCATGTGTCTGTTGGCTGTATGAATGTCTTCTTTTGAGAAATGTCTGTTCATATCCTTTGCCCACTTTTTGATGGGGTTGTTTGTTTTTTTTCTTAATATATAAGTTTCAGCTTAGAAACATTTTTATATGCCCCCAGTGGCACTGTCAGTAACAGCAGCCATCTCAGTGGCAAACACTGAGAAAGAGCAGTGGCTCAGCTAGCCTGAGGCTGCAGTCCTGATTGGGACAAGAAACAGAGCAGCAGACTAGCCAGAAAATTAACCATTTCCAGGAAATGAGACTGCTTAGATACCATTGATCAGCCACATGGAGAGACTGGAGAGAGCCTGAGCCGCCCACTGGCTGGCCATGGGCCTGCACAGATACATACACAGAGGAGATGCAGCAGGTCCCGGCTGAAAGTTCAAGCCAGGACAGACTTGGAAGCTGTCTGAACTTGGAACACTCTCCCCGAACCACATACTGACCTGTTGGCTCAGGCTGTTTGAGCACAGCCTCTGGGCAGTCATTGGCTGAACACGAAGCTATTCAGACACATGGGTGACCCCTAGGAAACACACTTAAAAATGAAAACAAGAATTTAAAAACTGAGGAGAGACATCAGTGGTCATACACTACAGGGGAAACTGACCTCATAAATTTACTGTAGACAAGTACTAAACAAACAAAAACTCAGCAACAGCTGTATAATCTACAAGACGAAAAATCAGAATTCATAGTTACTAAATTATATATGTGAATAAATAAATACATGTATGTATTTATATAAATAAATACATGTATGTATTTATATAAATAAATACATGTATGTATTTATATAAATATATACATATATTTACCTAAATATTGGATAATTCTATCGCATTTTTTGAACTGCACAGTTTTCAACCAAAAAATTATGGAGCAAACAAGGAAACAGCAAAATTTGATCCATACTCGGGGGTAAAAAACCATCAAGTTATATTTTTCAACTCCAGAATTTCTATATGACACTTTCTAATAATTTCAAATCTTATTCATTAGCATGAGTTTTAAATGCTCTTCATATCAATTCCTTGTTGGTTACACTTTCCAAATAGATTCTCCCAGTTTGGGGCTCATCATCACTTTCTTAATTTTAACATAATGATATTCTCTTATTTTTTCTTTTTAGAGGTTGTATCAGTCAGGTGAAGTTAGTAAAACAAAGAATGCACAAGAGGTAGTTCCGCAGAGAGAGGTTTAAGTGGGGAACTTGTTACAAAGGTGTTCAAAGAGCTAAAAAGACCATAAGGATGGCAGGACAACCCAGAGGTCAGCAACGTCAAAGTCCACCAACATCCCCAGGCCTGGGGAACAAAGGAGGGTATGATGTTATCAAAGCCCAGGAATCCATTACTGGCTCTGTGCCTGTGGCTTTCTACTCTCTCTACCCCTACCCAATTCTTCACCAATGCTGTCCAGTATTTCAGAGGGAAGCAGCTTTCCCTCAGGCCCTTCTCTCACTTTCCCTTTCAGACACACCTCTCACTTCCTGAGTCAATCCAATTCCTGAGTCAATCACTGCCGCTGTTTCCAAAGCAATTCCTTTAACATTTTGTAAAATTCTTTTGCTTTAAATAAACCCATTGGCTTTCCACTGCCTCAGGATCCAACCAAATTCTTTTTTTTTTTTTTTTTTTTTTTTTTTTTGAGACAGAGTCTTGTTCTGCCACCAGGCTGGAGTGCAGTGGCACCATCTCGGCTCACTGCAACCTCTGCCTCCCAGGTTCAAGCAATTCTCCTGCCTCAACTTCCCGAGTAGCTAGGACTACAGGCATGTGCCACCACGCCCAGCTAATTTGTGTATTTTTAGTAGAGGCGGGATTTCACCATGTTGGCCAGGATGGTCTCAATCTCTTGACCTTGTGATCCGCCCACCTCAGCCTCCTAAAGTGCTGGGATTACAGGCGTGAGCCACTGCGCCCACCCAATTCTTTACCATACACTTTACCTCTCACACTCAGGCCCAAATGCATCATTCCAGATTCACATTCTTCCTTCCCACCCCAGGCAGCCAATGCCACCATCTGCCATCGTTCCAAGAGTTTTCCTCTTTGTGACTCTCGGCCTTTGCACACCTTTATTGGTTCCTCTCCCTGGAATACCCTCATCTTTCCTCTCAGTTTTGTCCCTTCTAAGAAAAGTTATTTGAGACAATCCCCAGAACTCCTGCCTATTTCATTCTTTCATTTATTTATAAATTCAAAAAATATTTACTGATCATCTACTATATATATATGCCAAGCATCATTCTAGGCAGCAGAATGCAGCAGTGAGCAGGACAGAAAGTCCCTGCCCTCAAGGAGCTTACATTCTAGCAGGAGGAGAGACAAAAAACAAGCAAAAGGAAAAAGAATTCTTGTTTGATTATGATTGTGCTGAGTTCTATGCAAGAAGTTAAAGCAGAGGAGACCTACACAGAGTGAAGGAGGGCAGGAGTGTTCCTCACTTCTCCCCTTTCCATGAAGCGCAGACAGGTTGTATTTTCCTGTCTATATCAGTTTCCCGGGGCTGCCATCACAGAGTACTACAAACTGGGTGGCTTACAACAAAAGAGATTTATTCTCTCAGAGTTCTAGAGGCCAGAGTACAAAATCAAACTGTCGGTGGACCCTGCTCCCTCTGAATTCTCTACAGTAGGTTATTTGCCTGCATATTCCAGCTTCTAATGGCCCTGGGTGTCCCTCAATGTGTGTCAGCATAACTCCAATTTCTGCTTCCATCTTCACAGCTCCTTCTTCCCTCTGTGTACCTCTGTGTCTTCTCCTTGTCTTGTAAGGATCCCAGTCATTGGATTTAGGGATGACTCTAAAATACAGGATGATTGCCTCTAATCAGAGTCCTTAACTAATTACATCTGCAATCACCTTAAGTTCTTCTAAGATCGCATTCTGAAGCTCCAGGTGAACGTGAATTTGGGAGAACACTATCCAATCCACAAGACTAAGCAGCAAATGGAGAGTGGCCTGCTCTTACCTATAAAGCAAATTCTTTTCTTTCTTTATTTATTTTTTTCTTTTTTTGAGACAGTCTCGCTCTATTGTCCAAGATGGAGTGCATGGTGTGACCTCGGCTCACTGCAACCTCTGCCTCCCGGGTTCAAGCGATTCTACCACCTCAGCCTCCCGAGTAGCTGGGATTATAGGTGCCCGCCACCACACCTGGCTCATTTTTGTATTTTTACTAGAGGTGGGTTTTCGCCATGTTGGCCAGGCTGGTCTCGAACTCCTGACCTCAAGGGATCCGCCTACCTCGGCCTCCCAAAATGCTGGGATTACAGGCGTGAGCCACTGCACCTGGCCTATAAAGCAAATCTTAACTTTAAAACTAAATAAAACATAGAGATTGTGAAGTGAAACTCATTCCTGCCTCTATGTTGATCTTTTCTTTTTATTTCTAGAGGTCAAAGGGAGAAGAGAGAATCAGCTCAACAGCAAGAGTGGCTGGTGGGACATCATCATTGCACAGCCTCAGAAAGGCCCTGAGTTATCTGGCTTCCTTCAGTATCACCAGAAGGAGCACATCTGTCATGACATCAGCACTTTCCAGAGCAGTTGGAGCAGAGGGTTTATGGTGACTCAAGCTTATTTTTATTTTTATTTTTATTTTTATTTATTTATTTTTTTTTGTTATACTTTAAGTTCTAGGGTACATGTGCATAACGTGCAGGTTTGTTACATATGTATACTTATGCCATGTTGGTTTGATGCCCCTCAACTCGTCAGCACCCATCACTTCATCATTATTATCATGTATAACTCCCCAAGGCCAATCCCTCCCTCCGCCCCCACTCACCATGATAGGCCCCAGTGTGTGATGTTCCGATTCCGAGTCCAAGTGATTCATTGTTCGTTTCCCACCTATGAGTGAGAACATGCGGTGTTTGGTTTTCTCTTCTTTAAAGCTTATTTTTAAAAGCATCTCTTCAATTTTTCTTGGCTTACACCTGTAACTCCAATACTTTGGGAGGTGAGGTAAGAGGATCACCTGAGCCCAGGAGTTTGAGACCAGCCTGGGAAACATGCTGATACCTCGTCTCTAGATAATTTTTTTTTAAAAACTAGCCAAATGTGGTGGTGCATACCTGAAGTTCCAGCTACTCAGGAGGCCAAGGGAGTAGGATCGCTTGAGTCCAGGAGTTCAAAGCGACAGTGAGCCATGATTGTGCCACCGCACTCCAGCCTGGTAACAGAGCAAGGGTAAGACCCTCTCTCAAAAAGAAAGAAAGACAATAAGAAATAAGAAGGAGAAAGAAAGGAAGAGAGGAACGGAAGAGAGGAAGAGGCGAGGGAGAGGGGAGAGGAGAGGGGGGAAGGAGGAAAGGGAAGGAAGGGGAGGGAGAGAAAGAAGAAGAGAAGAAGAAGGAAAGAAAGAAAGAAAAAAGATTGAGAAAGAAAGAGGAGATGGGCTTTGGAGAGCGGAGAGACAGAAAGAGAAGGGAAAGAAAGAGAAAGAAGAAAAATGAAAGAAAGAAAAGAAAGAAAGAGAAAGAAGAAAGAAAGAGAAAGAAAGAAAGAAAGAAAGAAAGAAAGAAAGAAAGAAGGAAAGAGAACAACAGAAGAAAGAAAGAAAGAAGGAGGGAGGGAGGGAGGGAGGGAGGGAGGGAGGGAGGGAGGGAAGGACGGAAGGAAGGAGAAAGAAAGAGAGAGAGAGAGAAAAGAAAAAGAAAAATTTTATTCCAAACAAGAGTAAAATATCGTACACAATAATAGTTAGCTGACTGAGCACATTGACAGATCACAGTGCTAAGAGTTTTATCTTATTTAATCCCCACAACACACTTATGAGGGAGGTACTATTAATATTTCTATTGTATAGATGTAAAAATATACTGAGGCTCAGCCAAGAGGTCAAGTGATCACCCTCACCAATGAATATGCAAGTATCCAGGGACCTTCGTGGCTGCTAATTTACAAACTGCTGACATGTGGGTAATAATTCTGTAGAGGAATTGCATATATCACAAGGTATTTGTTTATTTCATCTCTTAAAATTAAGTTTAAAATTTCTACAACACCTATTTTCAACATAAGGCGGCTCATGAAAGTGTTTATAAGACTTTTACTTGTTTCTGAGCACTTATTTACTTCATTGGTGACTTTTACACATTTTTCCAGTAGTTGTTGGCTTAAAGGTTTTTTTAAACCTTTAAACTTTTTTTTAAAAAAAGTTCACATGACTAAATGAAGTGTAAGACTTTGAAGAACCGTAGAGGAAATGCTTATGAAATGGTAGCAAAGCAATAAATAGAGACCAACAAAGTACACTGAAGAATGAAAAGAAAAACTAGAAATGAAGGAAGAAGAAGAGAAAGAGGTGACACTTGTCACAGACAAGTTCCAGCCAGTAAGGAAGAAGTAGGCAGGAAAAGCTCATATTCAGGGAATATGGATTCTACATGTGAGACCGCAGCATGATACATTAAAAACAGAAGTCAAATCTGGCGGGGTAGAGTGAGTCCTGCCTATAATCCCAGCACTTTAGGAGAATGGGGCAGGAGTATTTCTTGAGGCCAGGAGTTCTAGACCAGCCTGGGTAACATAGTGAGATCTCATATCTACTAAAAATTAGAAAATTAGGTGGGTATGGTGGCGTGCACCTGTAGTCCTAGCCACCTGAGAGCCATCTGGGAGAATTGCTTGCACCCAGGAGTTTGAGGCTGCAGTGACCCATGATTGCACTACTGCACTCCGGCCTGGGCTACAGAGCAAGAGCCTATCTCTGAATAAATGCATAAATACATAAATAAGTAAATCAATAAATACATGTTTTAATAAAGAAAGAAGGAGTCAACTCCATTGCAGACACTCATTAGAGTGTCATGATGGAAAGGTTTAGCCCAATCCCAGGGTGACAACTCCCACAAGAGCTGTGTAAGCAACAAAACTGCAGCATTCTGTGGGAGAGTCCACTGAGCACTGGCTTCTGTACCAAAGACGCTACTTTTGGTCCCTATATTATTTCAGTGTTTCATTTGAGAAAAACATAACTGCTTACTGTACTTGCAATTAAAACATGAACATAAATAAGGAGCACTTATACCTTTTTTTTGAGACAGGGTCTTGCTCTTTTGCCCAGGCTGGAGTGCAGTAGTGCAATCACGACTCACTGCAGCCTCTAACTCCTGGACTCAAGCGATCCTCCCACCTTAGCCTCCTAAGTAGCTGGAACTACAGACATGCACAATCACACCCAGCTATTTTTAAATTTTTAAAAATAGAGATGAGGTCTCACTATGTTGCCCAGGAGCTGGTCTGAAACTCCTAGCCTCAAGCAGTCCTCCCACCTCAGCCTCCCAAAGCTCTGGGATTACAAGCATAAGCCATGGTGCCCAGATGGCATTAACGCTTTATTAATACCTGTTCCACCATCCTATGCTAATGTAGAGTGGCTAAGAGTTTCCATTTGCCTTTGACAGGCATGCTTTGAACATTTGGGGTGACGTCTGCTGACACTGAAACTGGGAATCCTCTGTTGCTGTGTCTATTTTTGATGTTCTGTTAAGTTTGTTTCCCTTCCTAGTTTTGTTTTGTTTTGTTTTGTTTTCGAGACGGAGTCTTGCTCTGTCGCCCAGGCTGGAGTGCAGTGGCACCATCTCGGCTCACTGCAAGCTCCACCTCCCGGGTTCACGCCATTCTCCTGCCTCGGCCTCCGAGTAGCTGGGAATACAGGCGCGCACCACCACACCCGGCTAACCCTTCCTAGTTAAGTGCAGTCAGCTTGATTAAATAATCTCCCACCTCCACAATTCAGATAACTGGCAAGATTTTCTTAACTCCTGAAAGTATTTAAGTTTTTTTTATAGGAGTGTTTCTGTGGCAGAACAAAAGAGAAAAAAAAGAAAAAGAATGTGCACAAATTTCCCCAGAGCAAAGCTTCCTGATTTTAGCTACCTACACACTAATCTACTTTTCCTTTTTTTTTTCTTTTTTTTTTTTTTGAGATGGAATCTTGCTCTGTCTGTTACCCAGGCTAGAGTACAGTGACACTATCTCGGTTCACTGCAACCTCTGCCCCCCAGGTTCAAGCGATTCTCCTGCCTCAGCCTCCTGAGTAGCTGGGATTATAGGTGCCCAACACCATGCTCAGTTAATTTTTATATTTTTTAGTAGAGATGGGGTTTTACCATGTTGGCCAGACTGGTCTTGAACTCCTGACCTCAAGTGATTCAGCCATCTCGGGCTCCCAAAGTGCTGGGATTACAAGGGTGAGCCACCGTGCCTGGCCAATAATCTATTTTTTAAGTTTCATTTTGCAAAGAAGAAAGTATTCTACATGATAGGTCATATTAGAATGCATCCAAAGCGATATAAAATAAAGCATCCACTTACTACAAGTCGAAAGGAATACTGAGTTAGCAATATCAAACATTTTTTTAAAATTTCACACTATCATCATATTTGAAGAATTCCACTGAGTCACCTCATTCTGAGAGTAGACAGGGTAGCAGAAGACATACATGTAGTCCACTTTTTCTGTGTTCTGCCTATACCTCCCTTCTAGTGCACAGGCTTGACTTCCAGTTGGAAGCATCTGCATCACTTTGCCTGAGGGCTTCTCTGACAGCTGGAGCCCTCTCTATCCTTCTTACAAAGCAGGCTGGAAGTTCTGGAGACTTAACCCTCCCCGGTGCCAGCTCTCACTCAACCACTGTTAGGAATGGGGGTGTAAATACCTCAGCTCCCTTGCCCCTTGGGTGCAATTAATCTGAGGAGTGTGTCTTACCTTGCTCCCAGAGCCCCAGCAGTGTTATGTCCAGATATCCACAGTGATAATTTGCCCAATAACATACCCTTTCCTGCCTTCTCTCATTCCTTATTCTCCACTGGTTTCTTATTCACTTTGTAAATAAGCTACTTGCACTCAAATCCTTGTATTACAGTCAGCTTCTGGAGAGACCCAAAAACTAAGACCATGTAAATGTCACAGATGATTCATATTTAAGCTTGAATCCAAAAAAGCTTAATTCTTGTGGATCTGTAAATCTAAGTAATTTTCAGTAAATTCAATCTTTGGCAAAATTCTCGACTTAAAACAGTCACTTGTGGCTCTTACTAAAATTTAACTGTATCTGTGATGGAGGTGTAAACATTGCTATGTTGTCTTGCTGACCGATTCCTTCACTAAGTATCTTTGGTCACTGGAAATTATCATCATGCTACCTGATGTCTTGACTGGCACTGCACAAACCAATAGCACAAAATCTTGCAGCTTAGAAAGTGGTTTAGTAATAACCAGGAAATGATAGTTAATGATTGTTTGGGACATAAACTTCTTGAGATTTGCTCACTTCTCTCTCTATCTCTCTCTCTCTCTCTCTCTCTCTCTCTCCCCCCCGCGAAGTACCTCTACTCACTTTTAGACTTAGACAAAACACCACAACACAGGGCCTGGAATCTGACTTCTTGAGTAGCCACCAACACATGGGAAAACTGGGGAAGTAAGCTCCCTGGTGGGTGAAATATTCCAATAGGAGGGAGGGGATAGAAGGGAGCCAGCCCTCCCCTGCCTCTCTTCCACGGACCCCTTGAAGATGTGGCTCCTCTGCAGAGCGCTGCCCCTGGAGTCCCCTGTGCCCTGCGAAATGGCTCCTGAGCCACCTCTGTGTCCTGGGCGTGTTGTGAAGCCAGCTCCACCATGCATCATATCTCTTTATACTGTATGTTTCCTGTCTCACTTCCCTTTCATCCCCCTTTGAAACATTTCCGTTTGCACCTCTAAAAAAGTGTCAACATTTTATTAACCCTGCCTCAGGCTCTGCTTTCTATAGCAAAGGTCTCCAACCTCCGGTACCAGTAGCGGTCCATGGCCTGTTAGGAACCAGGCTGCACAGCAGGAGGCAAGTGAGCATTGCCTCCTGAGCTCTGCCTCCTGTCAGATCAGTGGCAGCATTAGTTAGATTCTCATAGAAGCACGGAGCCTATTGTGAACTGCACATGCCAGGGATCTAGGTTGAGTGCTCCTTATGAGAATCTAATGCCTGAGGATCTGAGCTGGAACAGCTTCATCCCAAAACCAGCCCCTCACCCCAGTCCATGAGGCAGAAAAGGTTGGGGACTGGCATTCTAGAGGTTTCAGGCAGGCTCTGAGGATGATCCAATCCTTTTGCATGGCTGTTTCATGTCTGTTTTAGGCATTGTATTGTCTCCAGAATTAACTTGCAGCAGGCCCACTTTTTCTTCTGGAATATTTCCTTTGAAACGCATGTTTACTTGGTTTGAGGTATGGCTGAAAGGTCCTTTAGACACTTTAAGAAGGTTTGTAGTAATTCCCTTTTTTTTTTTTTTTTTTTTTTTTTTTGAGATGAAGTCTCACTCTGTTGACCAGGCTAGAATACCTTGGCACCATCTTGGCTCACTGCAACCTCTGTGTCCCAGGTTAAAGCGACTCTCCTGCCTCAGGCTCCCGGGTAGCTGGGACTACAGGCTCATGCCACCACACCCAGCAAATTTTTGTATTTTTAGAAAAGACAGGGTTTCATCATGTTGGCCAGGATGGTCTTGATCTCTTGACCTTGTGATCTGTCCACCTTAGCCTCCCAAAGTGCTGGGATTACAGGCAGGAGCCACTGCACCTGGCCATGATTCTGATTTTTAAATCTGGCTTCCCTTGCTCAAGTGTTGCCTAGGAGGTGCAGATTGGGACTGATTTCCTAATGGACTCTATTGACAATGGTTTTGGATTTTTGCTGAGTCAGCAGGAATCCAGCAGCAGCTTCCGTTTCAGATATAAAGTGAGAAAGGGGATGATCAGATGTATTGCGGCAACCTCATGTGGTGAAGTTTAAATAAAATGAGTTACCAAACAGCAATTTCAAAAACATAAAATGGCTCACGCCTCCCTCCACACTGGGGTGTTACTGGCATCATTGAAATGAACGGCATTTTTTTCTAATGCAGAGTAAATCTTTTACACTTTATTATTAAATCTCAGCAACCTAAGATGTCAGAAACGTTGGTATCTTTACCTTGATAATAGCTAATCATCTCCTCCTGCATCCTTTAGATGCTGTTTTCCTCTGCTCTGCTCTGCTCTGCTCTGCTCTGCTCTGCTCTGCTGATCGAGTTCTCACTGGGAGGCTGACGCTTGCACCTCCCTGCCCTGTGTGATCAATCTGCAGCCCCAGGTCCTCTCCGTCCCCTGGCCCAGGAGTTTTTACCTTCCAATCATGCCCTTACTACTTGCTTGGAATCAAAGTGTACCTTATTTCATAAAATGATAATAACAGCAGATAATAGGTTTTGTTCCTTTCTTTCTTTAATTAAAATTAAGTTAGTCCAGGCAAGATGCCTCAGACCTATAACCCCAACAATTTGGGAGGCCGAAGTGGGAGGATTGTATGAAGCCAGGAGTTTAAAACCAGCCTGGCCAACCACAGTGAGACCCCATCTCTATAAAAATGTTTCTTTTTTTTTTTTTTTTTTTTTTTGAGACGGAGTCTTGCTCTGTGCCCAGGCTGGATGCGAGTGGCCGAATCTCAGCTCACTGCAAGCTCCGCCTCCCGGGTTTACGCCATTCTCCTGCCTCAGCCTCCGAGTGGCTGGGACTACAGGCGCCTGCCACCTCGCCCGGCTAGTTTTTTGTATTTTTTTAGTAGAGACGGGGTTTCACCGTGTTAGCCAGGATGGTCTCGATCTCCTGACCTCGTGATCCACCCGTCTCGGCCTCCCAAAGTGCTGGGATTACAGGCTTGAGCCACCGCGCCCGGCCTAAAAATGTTTCTTAAAAAATTAGCCAGGCATAGTGGCATGTGTTTGTAGTCCTAGCTACTTGGGAGGCTGAGGCTGAAGGATCACTTCGGCCCAGGAGTTGGAGGCTGCAGGGAGCTATGATTGTGCCACTGCACTGCAGCCTGCGTGAGAGAGCAAGACTGTCTCCAAAGAAAAGAAAATTGGCCTGGCGGTGACTCACGCCTGTAATCCCAGCACTTTGGGGGGCCGAGGCAGGTGGATCATGAGGTCAGGAGATCAAGACCATCCTGGCTAACACGGTGAAACCCCATCTCCACTAGAAAACACAAAAAAATTAGCCGGGCGTGGTGGTGGGCGCCTGTAGTCCCAGCTACTCGCGAGGCTGAGGCAGGACAATGGCGTGAACCCTGGAGCAAAGATCTCGCCACTGCACTCCAGCCTGGGCGACAGAGCGAGACTCCGACTCAAAAAAAAAAAAAAAAATTAAAAATGCCAACTCTATTCTGTCTTCCTTATTTTTTTGAGATGGAGTCTCACTTTCCCGTGCAGGCTGGAGTGTAGTGGTGTGATCTTGGCTCACTGCAACCTCTGCCTCCCGAGTTCAAGCGATTCTCCTGCCTCAGCTTCCTGAGTAGCTGGGATTACAGGCACATGCCACCATGCCCAGCTAATTGTTTGTATTTTTAGTAGAAATGGGGCTTTGCCATGTTGTCCAGGCTGGTCTCGATCTCCTGATCTCAAGTGATCTGCCCACCTCAGCCTCCCAAACTGCTGGGATTACAGGTGTGAGCCACCATGCCCAGCCTGTCTTCCTTTTTTAAATGAACATTTTATGATACATATTAAAGTCTGACAATTGCACTTTCGGCTTTCTTCTTCAAACGATGTCTCAGGCATGGGTTTCCACTGCTGTGAACATGCTGGGCTGCCTGTACCAACTGAAGGTTGTTAACTTTGTGACAAAGCAGGCTTCCCACAGCTGGTTCAAAATGTATCTTTTGGTGAGAGGCACAGTGTGAATCCCTGTCTCTCAGAATGGTTTTCTGTCTCTCATTAAGGAAGGTGAACGTGAGTTTGAAAACTGAATTATTCTGCTAAAAGATCTTCTCACCCAAAGGGCTGCAGAAATATTGCTGCTGTGCCTAAAGAAAGACCTGCTATCAGAGAATTCTCCCTTACAATTAAATTATGCTGGTTTATGGAGTCCAACTATTAGATACAAGAGCAATACGGTATTCAACCTACCTCTTAAAAATTTGAGATGAACTTGAACTCTGAATCATGGCCATAACATGAGCAAAACACATGACAATTGAGCAATTACAAAAAGGTTTTCCATTGTAAGTAAATAAAATTCGACATTTAATTCTTGCACAATCCATATTTCCTACATGGCAGTAGAGAAAGAAGAATAGGCACTAGTCTTGTATTTTGTACTGTCAACCTAAATAGCAGACAGAGAGAGGCTCTCCAAAAGAAAATTATATTTATTTGGGAATGGGATTGCAACAGGGATATATATGCCACAGCAAACTTTGTGTGTATTCAGGGAAGTGAAAGAAGACAGAGTTGTTTTCTGTATTTTTTTGTTTGTTTTCTGTTTTGTTTTGTTTTGAGACAGAGTCTCACTCTATTGTTCAGGCTGGAGCGCAGTGGCACAATCTCGGCTCACTGCAACCTCGTCTCCTGGGTTCAAGTGATTCTCCTGACTCAGCCTCCTGAGTAGCTGGGATTACAGGTGCCACCACCAGGCCCAGCTGATCTTTCACGTATTTAGTACAGACGGAGTCTCACCATGCTGGCCAGGCTGGTCTCAAACTCCTGACCTCATGATCCGCCTGCCTCGGCCTCCCCAAGTGCTGGGATTACAGGAGAAGACAAAGATTTTTAAAGAAAAAATAAGAATGATTACATAGTTTTGAGATAATTATCCTTGGCCACCAGGGTCTATAGCAAGGGTGGCGCCAGTCTCAGTTTGGATGGGCAGTTGCTGGGCAAATGTCTTTGCAGAAGTATTTTGTGTGTGTGTGAGGTTGGCTTTTGTGCCAAGTTGAAGTTTTTGCTACCTTTTCTGAGAGCTCTTGTTATCAGGCATTCATGCATGAGTGTCCTCCCTATGTGGCCTTCCCAGGCTCTACCTGTCAGGGTTTTAACACACATGACTCCGCTTTGATTCTGACAACTTTCACAGCAGCCAGTGAGGATGGAAGGAAGAAAGATTGCTATAAAGGGGAACAATCCTGGCCAGACTTTAGGACTTCTGCAGGATGGTGGACTTCAGACCACCTGGGCCTGCAGATGCTGGGGACTCAGAAGGTGTCCTCTTGGTCCAGCGTCAGGTGATAGGCCCGCTCACAGCAGGACAGTCCTCAAATCAAGGAGGGATAGGATATCAAGAGACTTCCAAAAGGCACCAAAGACTCACACGAGTTCCCAGGTTCATCAACTCTCCTTTCTCCCTACTTCTTATTTTGCGAATTTTCAAACTTAAAAGTTGAAAAACGTATTACAATTAATACTCATACATCCTCTACCTAGATTCAACCTAGAGCCATCACCTGCACCTATAATAAATCTCCACCTAGATTCAACGATTGCTAACAGGTTCGCCACGTTTACTTTCTCTCTCGGGCTTGTTCTCCCTCTCTCTGTCTCTCTCACACATTATTGGAAAATTAGCTGCCCATGCATCATAATATTGTACTTCTAGTTACTTCAGCAAACATCCCCTAAGAAAAAGAACATTCACTTGATAACTACAATGGCATTATCATGCCCAGAAGAATTAGCAATAATTATATTATGCTACCTAAGAATCACTCCATACTTCAGTATTCCAATAATCCCCAAATGTCTTTTATGGCTGTGTCTCTTTTCCTTTTTTGAACAAGGATCTGATGGAAGTTAGCACCTTGTTTCTGGGTTTTGTGTCTTCTTAGTCTCTTTTTATTTAAGACAGTCTCCCATTTTTTCCTATAAACATTGACTTTTTGAAGAATCCAGGCCGGTTTTCTTGCAGAATGTTTCATCTCCAGGAAGTATCTGTTGATATATCTTGGTGTAATTTAACTTACCTGTTCCCTATGTTTCGTGTAAACTGTAATTGAGGTCTAAGGCATAAGCTGTGCTTGCCCTTCAATGGCATTGAATCTGCTCTCTCTGTAGAACAGTCTCCCACAGTTGCATTCCCAAATTACACAACTCTTTTGAATTTATGATTTGTTATCTAACAGCACACATTTTAGCTCTCTCTTTGTCATTCCCTGTCTCTGTGAGTGGATTAACTGCATACACTGTGTTGCCAGTCAGGAACACTTTGGGAATCGCTGGAAAACATCATTGATCTTTGCCTCCTCTCACACATTCCACTAACACAAATTAACATGTGGGACTTGGAAGCAAAGGGGAAGATGAGATCCTGGAGAAGTACCTCTCTGGTTCTTTGTCTTTTTTAATGTGATCCTGCCCAGTGAGCAGAGAACTTTCCCCACACTTAGGTCCCACATCTGACACCATCAAGCTCCTTTGTGGGCATGGTTGTCCTGAGTCCACAGCCACTTTTGGTGGACAACGTAGAAGCAACTGCAGCCACATGTAGTGTGTGTAGCTCTATGACACTGCTAAACCAAGCCTGGGCACCTTGCTTGAGAGTCCTGATGCTGAAAGAGTGAGTCTTCCCATGAAAAAAAAAGTAAGGCAGTAAATCAGATTAACTAGGTCAAGCACAGTGACAAAAAGAGGTGATTTCAGATGAATCCTGGAGTTAGTAATTCACTGCCACTC